>NW_015505716.1:330151-356474 GCF_001515645.1 Sinocyclocheilus grahami | reverse complement strand
TGCCAATGCCCTCAAGTTAAACCAAACTTTTATTTTGACGGGTTGCCGTGAATACCATTACATTTCTGTGTGTGTATGACATGATGATAGTTTTACTCAAATTAAACGGTCAAATGCTGATGAAGTGACTCTCAGAGCAGTTCTGGAGATGTTGTTCATGTATTTATGTCTTCATTAGTGAGACGGCAGAGGCACAAAACCACGCGTCTGCGCCATTCATTAACACAGAGACACACAGAATTCATATTTAAATATGAATCGGAGTGGGCTTGCTTTTGTGTGTGTGTGTGTGCGCGCGAGCGCTCGCATCGGCCACCCCCCTAAAATAATGGCAGGGGAAACACTGACTATTGTTGAGTAGAATGTACATAACAGACTGCTGCTACTACTACTACTACTACTACTACTACTAAAATTATTAACCTTGGCGGGGGTGCCGTTGGGGGGACGGGCCGCCCCCCTAAAATAATGGCAGGGGAAACACTGACTATTGTTGAGTAGAATGTACATAACAGACTGCTGCTACTACTACTACTACTACTACTACTAAAATTATTAACCTTATTTTTAAGGAATAAGCATTCAGTATTTTTTCAATGTTTTAATTGTAATATTAAATTACCTTTATTTTCCAAAATTAAATTTGTTTAATTTTCATTACTTAAAAGATAGATTAAATGAATGTTTTATGCCTTAAAACAAAATGTAAATACACAACACAGAATTTCTGAGCAAAAACAATCATAAGGCTATTGTAAGAATAAATGACTTGTTTTATGCTTTCAAATTAGACATGCTAAAACAGAATTTGGTTACAATAAAACATAAGGTTGGACAAATAAAACATTTCATAGGGCCCTAAACGTAATTTGTTAAACTTTTAATAAATTCATGTTAAATTATTTTTCATGATTTTAATTAATTAGACATGCTTTTTGATTAATAAAATGTAATTTAACCATTAAAAAGGAGTCCAGAAGAGAGAAAAAAAAACGGAATCTACCCCCCCCCCCCCCCCAAACCATATGTATTCAACCATACACCAAAAATCTTCTAGCAAACCAAGCTGCTTATTATTTTGTAATAGTTTGATGCACATTAATATTTCAGAGTTGTTGGAGTCATAGCCTAATGGTTAGTAAACAAGCTACAGGTCCATTGAGCCATAGTATTCTTATGGGAGATATAGTTTTGTGTCTCTACTTTGTCCTTGGGGGGGGAGTATTTAATTATAGAGCTTCTACATGTGATTGCTTTATGGGACGGAAGTTGATTCGTCTTTTGGTTGCGGTTTGAACCCACCAACAAGCTGAGGGGTCATAATTTGTGTTTTGATTCCGCTTTACAAGACCACCATTTCCTCATGCATGTTTTTACCTCGGCTCACATCTCCGTTTTCTCCCACTCTAAATGTAATCGTGAGCAAATGATACCTGCTGTAGTGTTTTGAAGTGGTTCTTTGCTAGACTTTTCTATCGGAGAACATTATCCCCCACTGCTCAGATTACACACACTACTATATTTCAAACCATTCTCTTCCATGCACATGAACACCGCTGCAGCAGGACCATTCTCACGCAGAATGGAAAGTGTACCAAACTCTTTATTACTCTCCTATGCCTCTGAGTGGGCTAACGCTCCCTCCCCTAGTGCGTCTCTGCATTCTGTTTCAATGGCTAATCATTACTGTGGAGTCCATACCCTTTACACTGTATACCGTCTTAATGCCCACTACAACGGCTAGGTGGTGATTTTCACATCTGCTGTGAACCTCCGCAGTTAAGTGCCGGCCTGGTGTACCACTACTAGCTTTCTCTACAACTAAAAATACGGCTTTTATATATCATACTCTGTATGCATTCATATTCAGACCTTTAGCATTTGTACTGATCTACACTACAGAGTCAAAAGTTGCTTATTTTACTCAAGTAGGCTATAATAAGCAAACTCCATTTTTTTTTGTCCCTTGTCTTTTGTGCAGCCATTAGCGATTCCATCTAATTGGCCCTGTGGTCCCACCACTACTCGGGCATTGCAGGCATGACTGTGAGCTCTGCCACTCCTTCAGCTGTGTCAGCAGGTGAAGTGCGCTATCTGGAAAGATAGAAGAAAATCGGCAAAGTATGCAAATCGCATACTGGGGGGAAAATCAATTAGAGAGCCAGAGGTCCGGCTGTGAGGTGGGGCACAGGCAGAGAAATTGTGCCCATCCTAGCTGTTAACTCCTGGGGAAAATGCATTATCCCATTGAGAATGGCATCCATTCATGCCAACTGTGCGAGCTCCCAGAGTGCCCTTTTCCACCTCTCTTTCTCCTTCTAATTACTCTTGCGCTTTTAAAATAGTAGGAAAACTTCATGTGGCTTTATTAATTTGTCTTCCTTTCTCCTTCTCTGAGAATCTTTTGTGGAGGATACAGTGAGTTGTGGTATCCGGTTTCATTGCTGTTGAAACTAATGCTAACATTCTTCTGTTCTTTCTCTCCGTGCAGGCACAGAATGTCCCCAACTTCACGAGAAGCCTGAATACTGATACAGAACACAGGTAGCAAGTAGTGGACCGAGAGACTCTTCCCGTAAGGCAACAGGACAATGGCTTCCCACAACAGGAGATGGAACTTTTTCACTTTTTCTTGCTGCATCATTGTCCTGCTGGTCCCCCTCGTGGCTACGAGCCCACAACAGCCTTCAGCGGCATCCAGAGTACATGAGAAATACAGCACATTCCGGGTGGAATACCCAGAATGGACCTTTAACCATCTTGCGGTGGACCACAGAAATGGGAATGTGTACCTTGGGGCAGTGAACCGCATCTACAAACTCTCACCTGGGTTGGATGTACAGGTGTCACATCAGACCGGTCCAGATGAGGATAACCGGAACTGCTACCCGCCCCGTATAGTGCAGCCTTGTAGTGAACCACTCACGTTGACCAACAACGTCAACAAGATGCTGCTCATGGACTACCGTGAGAACCGGCTGCTGGCCTGCGGCAGTCTGTACCAGGGTATTTGCAAACTCCTCCGCCTGGATGATCTCTTTAAGCTTGGAGAGCCCTTCCATAAAAAAGAGCACTACCTCTCTGGCGTCAACGAGAGTGGCTCCGTTTTTGGGGTCATTGTGTCTTACGGTGATGCCTCGCCTGATAAGCTGTTCGTGGCCACAGCTGTCGATGGTAGACCGGAGTACTTCCCGACGATATCCAGTCGTAAGCTCACCCGTAACTCTGAGGAGGATGGGATGTTTGCCTACGTCTTCCACGATGAGTTTGTTGCCTCCATGATTAAAATCCCATCGGATACGTTCACGGTGGTACCAGACTTTGACATCTATTACATATATGGGTTTAGCAGTGGAAATTTTGTGTATTTTCTCACATTGCAACCCGAAATGGGAGGAGGCCCAACGACTGGGTCATCCTCGGCCGGACGTGAACAGGTGTACACTTCCAAACTGGTGCGACTCTGCAAGGATGACACTGCGTTTAACTCGTATGTCGAGGTTCCTCTCGGTTGCGTTAAGGGTGGGGTTGAGTATCGCCTCCTGCAGGCAGCCTACCTGTCCAAGGCAGGTACCATCCTGGCACGTTCTCTGGGCATAGGACCCGATGATGACATCCTTTATGCCGTGTTCTCCAAAGGACAGAAAAGGAGGCCCAAGGAGTCATCTCAGGAGTCGGCTCTATGTGTGTTCACTCTGAAAGAAATTAACGAAAGAATTAAGGACCGGCTGCAGTCGTGCTATAAAGGAGAGGGAACCCTGGATCTCGCTTGGCTCAAGGTGAAAGACATCTCGTGCAGTAGCGCGGTGAGTACATTCAGCACACGCCTGCTTACCTGCCATTAGTGGAACAATTCTACTTGTGACAGTTACTATAATAACACTCAATGACTCCCAATGATTGATGTGAACACTGCTATTACATTCAGGGCTAGTTATCAAATTGTATACAAATTGAAGTTTTTGAAACAAGACCGTTCAAGTTTTTACCAGAGCGTAGAGCTAATTTTGGTCAGATAAAGGCGCACATATGAGGTAGTGCCCACTAGCAATACAAGAAGACCGCTTTTGATCAATTACCACTGGCTGTGCTTATAACAAGTCTTTTGACAACACAGGACAAGGTATCGAAATAAAGTGACATTTTTAATGGTTCCCTGGAAGCTGACTGTTTTGAAAGCAAAAAGCTTGTATTTTAAACTGTGGGTGTTCGGGCTAAATGAATTGGAGAATTTCTTTCCAATTTCAGTCTGCGTTTTACACCAATATTTACAGAAGGACAATGATATTTTATCTTGCAGTAGATCTGATCACTATATCTGTATAAATGCAGGTAAAATGTTTGGCTTATTTATCTACGTTGCATTTTTCTTAGTTTGATCCTCACAGCAGTGACAACATAATTGCTAATATTTTGGTTACCAACTTACGGCCAATTAAAATTATTCATTTGGTCCAGAAATTCCCTCAAAATAATGTCAAAATGTTTGACACTTGTTTACAACGTCTCCTTTAGGCTACGATACTAAGTGGGGATTCAGTTTTTCTAGACCTTTTGATAAAACACAGCCAAGCTGTAGAAATGTGTAATTGTCTTACTCAAAGAATCAAACTATTATTATAATAACACTTCTTACCCTTTATTGAATTCCAGCCAGGGAATTCCGCAATGGAATGAGTTCAGGCATTTATAAGAAAGATTCCATGGTAATAGCATTCCTTTTGAGGTACCTTGGAGTGGCATGTGAATACCATGGTATATGTCATCATATGATTTTACCATTACAATTCTATAATACTGCCAATGTGCCTTTCTTAAGGTGGTAAATGAGGTAACATGAGTGTTTCTGCGTAAAGGGTGCGGTTTTTGTCAAGTTTTTCCTTATGTGGAGAGGATGTGTGTGTGAACTGATGTGGAAGTGAAACTGACACACACTTACAGGCACTCGCACACAAGAATAAATGTGAAGCAGACTGTGAGAGAGTGCTGACATGATAAGTGTACAGCTAGAGAGGGGGGAAGGAAAGGAGTTATGTTGAGGAATGGTGCCATTTTTGCGTGCACTGCAGTATGGCCACTGCAGCATAAATTAAAGAGAGAGCGTCACAGTGAGGAGAGAGAGATGGATGGCCTGCGTCTCCTCCTCCGGTAACTATGGCTACTAGCTCCTCATTTAAAAGCCAGGCAAGTGTTTGATTGGGGAAGAGAAAAAAACAAGTGAGCTCAAACACATTATATCTGAAACTGATAAATGATCTGTTACTGTTTAAATGATCTTTTCTGAGAGCTGTTAGATCTCACACACAAATATAAACACAGAAATATGCAAACATGGTTACACAGGCTTATTAAAGACAACATGAAATTAACATTTTCCCCCTATTTACTCTAAAAGCTTCTGGTCTTAAGCATGATTCATCAGAGCTTCATTCTTGATTTCATGTGATTCTGAAGAACACAGTATTTCATACAGATTGGGGATGCACAATATGTATACATGTCGTGTATGTGTGTGTGTGTGTGTATATATATATATATATGTATGCATACAGTGGTGTGAAAAAGTGTTGGCCCCCCTTCCTGATTTCTTATTTTTTTGCATGTTTGTCACACTTTAATGTTTCAGACCATCAAACAAATTTAAATATTACACAAAGATAATGCAAGTAAATACAAAATGCAGTTTTTAAATGATGATTTCATTTATTAAGGGAAAAAAGCTGTCCAAACCTACGTAGCCCTATGTGAAAAAAATAATTGCCCCCTCCTGTTAAATCATGAAAGAACTGCAATTAACCACATTATTTTAGAAAGCGGAGTTAAATTTCACTAGCCACACCCAGGCCTGATTACTGCCAGACCTGTTGAATCAAGAAATCACTTAAATAGAACCTGTCTGACAAAGTGAAGCATGCTTAAAATATATATTTTATTGAATTATACTGTACATGTATATCCGCCTTTGAGTGAGATTATAGAGTTTGAACGAGGTGACCTGCATGAATGAACTTTCACCTAATTTTGACAGTTCAGGTGAGTCAGTACAGGTGTGATAATACCTATTTAATCATAATACATGATTCATAATATACAATTACTAGTAATACAGGTCCAGTGGCAACTATAGTATCCAAAATACTACAGGTTTTACGGATGTGGTGACTGTAAAATCATTAAAATATATATATTTTTTTACTTTTAACAGTGTAAGAGACTTCTTGTCATTTGCTTTATTTTGTTTTTGTTTACAATTAAATTTAATGCCAAGTTGGCATAGTTTACTGTACACTGATTTTGTCTACTGGGTCAAAACATGATGCAAAAATCTAAATATGGACAAACAGTTTCAACAGTAAAAGTTACTATGGTACTTAGCAGGAAACTATGGCTAGCACGGTAAATTACTGTTTCTCATATTCTTCTACAGAATATGTACTGTAGAGCTTTACCCCCGTAAAACAATATATATATATATATATATATATATATTATATATGCACGATACATATTTAAATGTATTGTTTTAAAACATTTTATCTTATTAAAATCTTAAAAATAAATTGTAAACTTATACTGTGATATCCAAATTCACTTGTCGAGTTACTTTTTTTAAATTATTTTTTTTTATTTGTCATGTCATGTATCTTGTATGTATTTTGACTAAATGGATAATTTAGTAATTCATTTTTTTTTGTGTGTGTGTGTCTTTACTTTATTTGTCCCTCAAGAGGGAAATTTTTTTTTGGGCAATACAGGTAAAACTGCACAACAAAGTACCAACATCAATAATAACAATCACACAGTTGTGTCCCCTGAATCAGAGTTTAACATAATTAATATTGACTATTTCAAATGGTAATGTTAAATGTCATGGCTGATAACTAAATATTATTAATATTAATGTTTTATATTGATAGTAATATATTTATTTATAATTGTTTTTAATATTTATGTAGTTATATATTTGTGCATTTATAAGGTGTAGTAGTTTATGCCTAAAATATTATGACTTTCTCTACGTAATGAGCTGTCATGTCTGCAAATTTAACCAAGACTGTGGGTTGGGAGAAAGAATTATCATAAGTGCCCATTTTTTATGGTGCAATTACATCCCAATGGATAAAACTGAGCCTCGTCCTATTTGCTTGCCACGGAATATTGTGTCATCTAAATATACGGTACATTTTGGAAGTTGAATGCATTGTGAATGCTGTTTCATGTTGTCTTTCACAGTGAGCAGACTACATTAGGTATAAAGCAGCTTCCAAACACCCACAGGCAGAAGAAACATGTGCACGATTGCGCTGACTCACCTATGAATAAAAGCACATGCTCATAGACGGATACATTCAGACACTCATGTGTCTCAGAAAAACACCCACAAACACACATACAGTGGGTACGGAAAGTATTCAGACCCCCTTAAATTTTTCACTCTTTGTTAAGTATATTCAAAAGCATCCCAGGGTGAAAAAGAATGACATTTTCCTGGCTGTTCTGTGAGTGAAGTTAAACGCTCTTGGGCTGTGGTATTCCTGAGTCTGCACTCAATGGGACCACGCTGACAAGATCAAAAGTGGGGAATGACAGGAGTGAGAAAACGGCACATTAGCCTGCTATCTTATTGGGGAGATGGATGTTTCGCTAATATCACTCGAATGATTTTACAAGAATTGTAGTTGTTGGTCTCGGATGGGTTTGTGTTTTCAATAATGCATGAAAAGCTCACTGCTGCCGAGTTGGAATATTGCTGGAATAGTGCACATCATCACTTACCAAACATATACAATCTTCTCAGCCCAAACCAAGAAGCAAGAAAGAAAGAAAAAAAAAAAAAAAAAAAAAAGGGGGAAAAAAACCTGGTAGCTTTTTGACTCTCCTGATATGAAATTCTAATTAAGTAAGCAGAGAAGCACAGTGAGATCAAGCAAGCCCCTCTTCATGAATTTGAAGATAACATTCTCTCAATATTCAGCCCTCTGCAAACATTACATCAACATGACATGATAGTAATGCAGGTTCGCTGAAGATATGAAAGTGATGTGTATCTTAATATCCTCTCTGTGCCCTCTGCAAACGATAAGGATATTATGCTGTGAAAAATCATTACATAATGTAAGCCAGGTGCATACAAGATATATCTCTAGTTCTGTCCAAAATTCAGGTCTTTACTAGCAGTCATCGTGATGTGTCATGTGCAGGCAGGTGACATGGATGAATAGCTTTTTTATTATTTTAGATGTATATCAAACATAATATAGAAAAATATATGAACTATGATCTAATCTTGCTGAGACCCAACAATGAGAATATTTGCCATCAATTCCATTGCTGCTTTATTGGCAATTCTTCTATAATTTTAACAAGTGTTTCTTTCAAAAATGTTTTCTTTTTTAACATGTACTAGAGGGATATCTGTGGCTATTGCAATGTCTCACTGTCATATTTGACTTTGTCAAACGCATCCTGAGACACCTGTGCTCTGTTGCATTGCATCTGTCTTTTTAAACTTCCGCGAGCAGCTTTTCCTGTCAATTTTTTATTTTTTTTTATTTACAGTGATGGCTAATGTCACATTACCATAATTTTACTGTAAAAATAACTATGGTTACCATGGTAAGAAATGTATTTGCAGAGGCAGCAGCGGTACTCTGTGCTGACTCTTTCAAGCTCTCATGGTGTTTTTTTTTTTTTGTTGTTTTTTTTTCTTCCCCCAATAAATGAACAGATGAGCAGCCCTACTGCTCATTAGGGCAGTCAGACTGCATGAAGGGGCACTGTTAATGTCAAACATGACATGTGCACACACACACACAAACTCACAAAAGAAAGGGTGTGCAATTCACTACGTGAGACAGACTAGCCATCTTCATCAGTTCATTAAAACAGACTTAGACTAAATCTTTCTAGATGGCGGTAATGAAGTCATCTTGCAAGCACATACACAGAGGCGTGGTGTGTCACACACACAATGGTCATGCTGTCACCCTCATTAAGAAGAGATTGTGTCTCTTTGAAATATGCACCACATGTGATATGAGCTCTTAATTATGTCCTATGGCTTACAATTTTTTTTTTCTACTTCAGTTAATTATGTACAAAAAAAACCAAATGTATTTGTTATAAATATTATTATCCCCACTCCCCCCCCCCCCCCCCCCACAGTCAACAAATGTATTATTTGCCCAATGCAGATATGCGTTCCTGAGATTTGAAGTCAGGCCCATGTTCTCTTAATCCCAAGTCCAGGGTTTGATAAGTCATGCTCACAGCTTTACTCCCACAGGGTTACAACTGGCAGCTGTGTTCTGCTATTTAAAGATCAGACACACCGAAGGGAATCCAAATGCAGAGGCAGAGATCTGAAGCTCGCTCAAGACTACTGTAGCTTTGGTTGTGCCAAACATCTCTCAGACTTCCCAAGTGCCTTTGGGCCCAGACAGATGAGTGTTCAAACCTGAACAACAAAAGGCATTCTGATGTTTGTATTTATTTTTTTGCCTTTAAAGTGTATGGGTTTGATTTGTGATTGACTGGAATGTCACTGCCTGCCAAGCTTTTTATTTCGAACAAAAACAAGTTAATTGTATTGTTCCGTTTTTGCAAGGCCAAATATTTTAATGTTTATTTACAAACATTTATATCCATTGTGTCTTGTGTTCCAATTTGCTTCAGGTGTGTCTTCTTTAATACTATTACTGTTAATGCTGAGATTTTCTATCTCTTGTCAGTTACATATCCTATTAAGGGAGAAGATGATTTTGAAGTGCTTGTGATGATACAAATGTGCATGGCAGTATCACATAATGAATGTATCAGTGTGGAAGTCTTGGTGTCTGTAGATCATTATTTGTTGACATCTGACCTATAAAAAAACAATTTGCCGGCGCCCCATGTTCCCTATGTCAGCAGAAAGAAATGGTGTGAAAATGAGTCTGGCACAGTAAATTCACCATTCTCATCTCCTGGATTGATGTATTCAAGCAAACAAGGGCGGCACACACTAATCTTTTTTTTTTTTTTTTTGTGGTTAATTTATGCATTTTTCTCAACCTCATTCTCGCTTATAGAGACATTGCAGTCAGAGAGATAAGAACATTTTAAATTAAGATTGGTCTCATTATTATTCATAATCATCTCAATTATAAGTCATTAAAATCAGGCTATAGGCTTTTCCTACAGCTGTCAGTCTCTCTGACTGCTCATTACATATTATTGCCAAATAATTAGCGCTTTTCACCCTCCTAGACAGATCAGGTTTTTTTAGAACTCATTCTATCGAAGGGGCTATCAGTTCTCATTAGTTTCCAACTGCTAGTCGTACTTATTTTCCCCCATTAAAGGTGCACTTTGTAATTACTGTGTTGCGTTGATCTGGCAGTCATGTTGGACTTATACTGACATGCAGCGTTACACAAAAGCAAACGTTTTCAGATAATGCTGCTATTCTAAAAGTGTGCTATTCACAATTCGGGCATTAGGGTGAAATATTTTTCCATGCAGATTTTGCAATGGGTTTAAATTTCACGCAAATTCACTCTGTTGGCCAACAGCAAGTTGGTTTGAGTAGTGCTTGTTTTTTTGTGTGTGAAATGTAGGTAAAATGAATGAGTGCACTTCTGAATTGGAAAACATGCTAGCTTATCAGTCTGAAATAGGGATACACCGATGTATTGGCCGTCGTTATTTATCGGCCGATTTTTCCTCAATTTATAACCATCGGCATATCGGCTATATAAGGAAAAAGGCCGATATAGCAAACCGATGGTTTATTAACTGCGTGAAGGCACGGAACTGTATAATGTCTGTTGCATAATCCTAGCTGCTGTCTGCCCTTTAATGCCAGCCAAATAACAAAAGATCGCACACTATTCTTGACTAAATAATTTTTGTAACTTTCATAAGTGTAGCAGACCTCATCTGAATGACCAAAACTTTACTGATGTTTTAAGTTTATTGCGTCCTTTTTCACTCCAAAAAAATCACCATAAGAGCTAAACAAAACACAGCACGAGAAGTGCACATTAAACTCTCTCTCTCAGTTGCATTATCATCAACATGCAGCGAATTCCACAAAACCCTTATTACAACTAACAGTAAACAAATATATACAGCTCTCATGCCTTTTCGGGGGGTGCTTAATAAACTGACAAATTTTAAATCCGAAGAAATGCGTGCTTTCATTACCCATATAGTTGTTTTCACAACAAAACCTGCCCAATTGTTACTCAAAACTAGCCCAATCACGTTTCGAGGGGGATCTCCCGGTAAAAATCGCATTCCGGTGGGGTAAAATACACGTTTTTGGTGGGGTTCCCCTGGTAAAATTGGCATTTTATGGTCTAAATATCACGTTATTGGGATCGCTTAAACCCGCGGCAACTGTTATTAAAGTAGCCCAGTTCCGCGGAAAAACCACGGACTTGCCAACACTGAGCTCCGTAGACTAGAAAACCCGTCAAAATAAGAGTCCCGCCTTAGTAAAGGAGATCTCATACATATTTAAACTTACAAAAACATTAAAATGTATACAAAAACAAATTAGAAGATCAATCATAATAAAGTCAAGGATACAATGTTACAATAAAGGAGGATTAATATGTATTTAATTTATACAGTGAAGTGTTAATTAACATTTGTTTACTTTATTTCTGTATCTGAAAACTGTTAAACCTACCTAAAAAGCACTGTTTATTTAATATGTATCTTTGTTCTGTTGCACTTATGTAGGCCTGCTGAATGTTAAATGGATCCATGTTCATTAGAAATTATTTGATGATGCAGCAATAAAACTGCTAGTATAATTTAATGCAGGTGTTTTTGAACTTTGCTGATTTAAAACATGATCAAAATACTATCTATTTTGATGCCAACTTTTTTAATTAGAGAGGAAGTGACAAATATAGGTATCGGTATATTGGCCTATAAGTGTTTGTTAAAATCGGTATCGGTATCGGCCCCAAAAAATCCTATTGGTGCATCCCTAGTCTGAAATACTGCAGTCCACCTGGGATCTCTTGATTTTATTAATATGGCTCCAGTTCCTCGCCAAGTTTCCTCTTTGGTGACGCTTTCTGGGAGAACCACTTTATGGGACGGTGTGACCTGGTTTTAATCAGTCGCTTGCACTGTGTGCAGTGCATTTCCATTCATTAAAGCCGATCTCCAGGTTTATTGGCCTCAGTAATTACATCTCCCATCGTAACTACTGCAGCAAAGGTCATAATCCATCATAAGGTCGTTATCTCCTAATCAGCCTAAACTCACTTTACATGTAGATGTGAAAAGGTTATGCGCTCCAGAACTTGTTGGATGTTTCTTGAGCAGTACGTCAATTTTACCGCCTTTTCTTCATTCGTTGGAGCCATCATAAACCTTATGTAGTTCTACACATGCTTGTATACGCATGTTGACATATGGGAATGTTTACTCAAGCACAGCTACAAACACTTTCAAGCGGCGAGCTTCATTGCCGTTGTGTTGCTTCTGACAGCTGAGATCTCAGAAACACAATGTGCATTATAACCTTCCTTCAGCATTTCATAAATGGATAAATTTTTTTCATATCCATCCAGCACATGATCTCAAACAATGGCTTAAAAACACACAAATGCAAACACAACCTCTTTCTTCATAAGTGCTGACATTTCACATCCCAGGGGTTTCATTAATCCACAAAGAATGATGTATGCGGTGACATCATTGACATCTGCTGATTGCTTTTTGTCACTGAGCTTTACTCAACCAAATCAAATAAATGACTCTTTTCTGATTGGTCTCCTGAGCTTTGCATAAATGTTGTAATCGCAGAAATCTGACAGTTCCCTTTCGCGGGAACTTCGAACTGCGTCCTCTAGGGGTCGCTATGGGGAATGCCTTCAGCGTGACCGGTGTCTAAAGCATACATCTAAAAATGACAATAATATTGGCCGGCGACAGCCTATGATGTAATTTCCCATTTTGCGTGATCACAGTATAAAAGGGCGCCGGGATAACACGTCATCCTCTTCTTCGTCTTCACTGACTGTTTGTTTATGTTAGCGTTAAGCTAAAAACAACTATGAGTGCATGTTCTCTCGCCAGAGTTTTTTCTCTGATACCTGCAGTTTCACACTGCTCGTGTGCTGTGTGTGGGTGGTGAAGAGCAACCGCGTTCAGCTCTCGAGGGAGTTGGATGCGCTCTGCATTCATTGCTTATTTCTTGTGATGGATAAGCATGAATTGAACACGCTCGTCTCACGAGATGGCTTGTGCTCATCGTGATGCATTTGCGGGACTACTGAGGGGGATGCGAGTACTTCACCATTTACCCGAGTTTGAAGATAGCGTTTGCATGAGTGCGTTCGCCTCTCGCGGGAATAACGACGCATTCGCGGCAGTGGTTTTTATTCTCGCTTGATTTCCGAGGTAATCTAGCAGTTGGGCGGAGCGTGTTTAGCTCCCGCGGGAGCTGAATGCATGCTGCGTGTTGCGGTCACAGTGAGAACATGGAAAGGACCTAATGGGAAATTTCTCCCTATCAGTAATTTCCTTTTGTTTATATAGGAAGTGTATAGTGTGGATCTGTCTATGTTATATCATGTCCTTCTCAGATAACCACATTATACTGCACTTCGGCTTGAAATTAAAAAAGAAAAGAGCCTTCCATTCCTTCTCAATCTTCAGGTGGCGATCGAGAAGGTTTGGAAAAATCCATTCTCGTCCCACATCCCACAGATTCCAGCATACTAGTTATGCCAACATCAAGGGGATGCGTGAGAATGGTTATGAAAAGATGTCCCCTGTTGAAGAGACGCTGGCCTGCTATCTCTCTATGGGGGAGACATCTTCTCTTAAGGCTCCCTCCCTGCCATCCAAATCCCTTCAGGATATTCAGGATATTCTTGTTTGAATGGCAGGGCATACGCGGCAGCAGGTCAGACTGCAGTCTCGTTGCACACCATGGCAGTGCTTCAGGCTTTTCAGGCTGATCTGCTGAAAGGCCTGGATAAAGGCAGGGTCTATCCCCTGATGGGGTGGCTGAGTTGTGTCGCACCACGAATCTTGCTCTCCGTGCCACTAAGCAGGTCGCCACTGCCATTGGCAGATCAATGGTGGCCATGGTGGTTACGGAGAGACGTCTGTGGGTGAGTCTGGTGGATATCGGGTCGAAAGAGAAGGACTTTCTTCTTGATGCGCCGGTTTCCCCTTTTGAGCTTTTCGGCACTTCCGTCGAGACGGTGGTTGTGAAGTTTAAGGAGGCCAAGACTCCCTAAAGGCAGCGCTCGGCTGCCTTTAAATCCTTCATTCCACGAAGGTCCAGGCTTCGGACTTCGCCTCCAGCCTATATCCATGAGCCTGAGTCATGCGCGGGAGCCATGGTTGGTGAGTACGATCCATTTTTATCTACTCTACTGCTAGTTCTTGTGTATTTGATGCTAACCTTTCTCTGCAGCGCTACTCGGACCTGTTCTGTTTTTCTGACTTTTAGGTTTGAAACCTGCTAAGTCAGGACCTCCTGCTGTTGACCGATTACAGTGATGGTTTCACTCATCGGTGCTGGTGATTGGACACACAGCTTGGACACACAGCCTGGGCTTTTGAGGAAGCCTCCCAGCATCAGGTCCCCAGTATAACGCTGCAATCTCAGGACCTGCGGGTCCTTCTTGTGGGCTAGTACTCTTCTGAGTACATGCTTCGCAACATGCTCCCTATCCTCTGGCCAGGTGCGAACTACTCATTTCTCACCCTGTCTCCCGAGATTTGAATCGTTCCTTAACCTTCATGCAGGTTTTCTGAGCTAGAGCTCCTCTCGCTGAGGCGTTGAGGAGCTCAACGCTCTATAGATGGTCGGGCCCGTGGGTCCTCACTGTCACATGATGGTTGATCCAGTAATCACCCCTCTGCAGAGTGGGCTGGAGTACACTGCATTCCCTGAGGTAAGAGGGATTTGTGTTTCTGTGGAAACCCCTCTTTTGTGCTTCTGCTCTGAGGAGCAGTAAGCTCTATATGCATGAATGGTTATTGGGTCCTGCTATTTCTTCAGATTCTATCGGGTCTGGTTATACGGGACCCATGCTCTTTATCAAGATAGAGAGCATGAGACCATGTCCAGCTGCACCAGGGGACTGTCTCTTATTGGGCCCTGCTGGGTTACCCATTCTAATCTAGCGCCCCCTTCTGGTCGAGCTGAGAAATGCTCCCCTCTCAATGAGGCTTATCTATGAGTCGCTCCCAGTATGTGCTGTAAGGGCCCGCCTCAGTTTGAGAGCCGAGAGTGCTGCTCCCAAAGGACCCCATTTGCAACAAACTAAGTGTTAAGCCCATCTCTGTCGCCTCCTTGGTCAGTTGCCTTTATGTTGGGATCCTGTTGTTCCCTTAGAAATGTGTGATCCCCTTCTAGCAGGATCCCATTTCTGATGTCCCATTTGCGATCATCTGCCCCGGGCATGGCTGTGCTCCCCTCACTGCGGGAGGGTCCCTTTGAGTTCGCCGGTCCTGGGCAGACTGGGTGAGTCCTCCTCTCGACTCGAGAGTTAGGTCCTCTACCCTGGACTATTGGTCGCTTCGGTCGAGCCAGGTTCCTCTCTCTCTTCGCTAGGGGTTGACGTAGCAGTGACATCAGGTAGTTGGGCCACTTGCTGCTTCCCTGATAAGCTACCTCTATTCGGGTCAAGCCAGGCAGTGTTCTCCTCATCTCAGAGGGTTGTCTTTGAGCCGGGGTGTTGCTACCTAAGACCTGTCGAGTCAGTTCTTTGAGCAGGTTTATTCAGAACCGGTGGTAGCCCCCCTGGGTGACAGGCCAGGGTCTGGTGTGGTTTTTTTAGACACCTGGCCATATCCCCTTAAAGGAATCTCTTTCTTCTGATTCCAAGCCTTGAGCTCTGCCCTAGGCTTGGCCTTCCTAGCTCAGCCCTTAACAGGTAAGTTCTTTTAGGGTATGCAGCTCAGGCCCTTGGCCGAAGGGGATAATGTCACTGACAGCCGTCAAGACGTCCTTTGGAGCAACTCCCATGGCTATGGTACTTAGTGCTCACCGTGGTTTTCTTGCATGCACTTCCCTCAGCATGGTGGCGTGGGTATACCATTCCCCATAGTGACCCCTAGAGGACACAGTTCAAAGTTCCCTCAAAGTAACCATGGTTCCCTGAGAAGGGAATGAGACACTGCGTCCTCTAGTTTCCTTGCCATGTTGCGGACGCAAGCTTCAGACGAAGAAGCGGATGACGTGTTATCCCAGTGCCCTTTTATACTGTGATCGCGCAGGGTAAAGACGTCATAGGCTGTCGCCGGCCAATGTTATTGTAGTTTTTAGATGTATGCTTCAGACACTGGTCACGCTGAAGGCATTCCCCATAGCGACCCCTAGAGGACACAGTGTCTCATTCCCTTCTCAGGGAACCATGGTTACATACGTAACCTGAGATGTTTCCATTTACTTCCAGTAGGTATTGCAGATTATTTAAAAAGAAATATCTATGTTTAAAGTAGCTTGAGGAGGTGTAGAGCAGATGTGAGAAGGCTTCACAACTCATCTGCTTTTTAGATACCATCACAGATCTGTGAAAATCCTGTCCTGTGGCTGTATTTGAACTCTACTGTATATCTTCACGCCAGCGTAGTGCCATAAGATGGGATTTCAGGGTTTGATTTTTGTATCTTTAACTCTCATTTTGTTATCTTTTGACAATTTCTCTGTAGCTCGAAGATTCAGTTGGAAGTAGTGATATTGCTCAGAAAAGGCCAATGTTGGATCAAATAATACTAGCAAAGTACTTAAGTACTTTCGCCTTTGCTATGGAAGCGGAAGCTTGCCGAATCTCTTACCGAAAGGGTTCACAGTCATTAAGTCATTAAATCATTAAATGTGCAGATAGTTGTGCGATATTCATCACTCACATCTTTTCATTCTCTCTTAGCTGAGTTCTCTAGTAAAGTTAGCACTGGGTAGAGGCCACAGCAGGATGGAAACAGAGATGATGAGGCCTTTAATTCAAAAGAGCGGTGTGAAAGACAAGCGTGAGTGAAAGAGAGGTACAGAGGGATGGAGTGTAGGGATGGGGGATAATGCTGAATACAGTGTTCAAGAAAATTCAAGATCTCTCAATAAATTAAAAAATATCCATTGCCATCTGGTCATGCCTCCCTAATTGTCGAGTTAAAAACAGTCCAAGTTTAAATTGTCTTGAAACTCTTGCTCCATTTGCTTGATCACTGTCAGGATCAAGGGTGAGCAACTCTGGCCCTCAAGATCCACTCTCCTGCAGTACTTAACTCTAACCCTAATAAACAAAACACCTGAACAAGTTAATCATGGTCTTCAGGTTTACTAAAAAAGTTACAGGCAGGTAAGCTAAACTCTGCAAGAAAGTAGACCTTTTTATAAAACAGTCAAGTAGTTATTCAGGCAAACCACTGTGGTTTTTTAGACACCTGGCCATATCCCCTTAAAGGAATCTCTTTCTTCTGATTCCAAGCCTTGAGCTCTGCCCTAGGCTTGGGCTTCCTAGCTCAGCCCTTAACAGGTAAGTTCTTTTAGGGTATGCAGCTCAGGCCCTTGGCCGAAGGGGATAATGTCACTGACAGCCGTCAAGACGTCCTTTGGAGCAACTCCCATGGCTATGGTACTTAGTGCTCACCGTGGTTTTCTTGCATGCACTTCCCTCAGCATGGTGGCGTGGGTATACCATTCCCCATAGTGACCCCTAGAGGACACAGTTCAAAGTTCCCTCAAAGTAACCATGGTTCCCTGAGAAGGGAATGAGACACTGCGTCCTCTAGTTTCCTTGCCATGTTGCGGACGCAAGCTTCAGACGAAGAAGCGGATGACGTGTTATCCCAGTGCCCTTTTATACTGTGATCGCGCAGGGTAAAGACGTCATAGGCTGTCGCCGGCCAATGTTATTGTAGTTTTTAGATGTATGCTTCAGACACTGGTCACGCTGAAGGCATTCCCCATAGCGACCCCTAGAGGACACAGTGTCTCATTCCCTTCTCAGGGAACCATGGTTACATACGTAACCTGAGATGTTTCCATTTACTTCCAGTAGGTATTGCAGATTATTTAAAAAGAAATATCTATGTTTAAAGTAGCTTGAGGAGGTGTAGAGCAGATGTGAGAAGGCTTCACAACTCATCTGCTTTTTAGATACCATCACAGATCTGTGAAAATCCTGTCCTGTGGCTGTATTTGAACTCTACTGTATATCTTCACGCCAGCGTAGTGCCATAAGATGGGATTTCAGGGTTTGATTTTTGTATCTTTAACTCTCATTTTGTTATCTTTTGACAATTTCTCTGTAGCTCGAAGATTCAGTTGGAAGTAGTGATATTGCTCAGAAAAGGCCAATGTTGGATCAAATAATACTAGCAAAGTACTTTCAAATGGAGGCCTTTGCTATGGAAGCGGAAGCTTGCCGAATCTCTTACCGAAAGGGTTCACAGTCATTAAGTCATTAAATGTCATTACGTGCAGATAGTTGTGCGATATTCATCACTCACATCTTTTCATTCTCTCTTAGCTGAGTTCTCTAGTAAAGTTAGCACTGGGTAGAGGCCACAGCAGGATGGAAACAGAGATGATGAGGCCTTTAATTCAAAAGAGCGGTGTGAAAGACAAGCGTGAGTGAAAGAGAGGTACAGAGGGATGGAGTGTAGGGATGGGGGATAATGCTGAATACAGTGTTCAAGAAAATTCAAGATCTCTCAATAAATTAAAAAATATCCATTGCCATCTGGTCATGCCTCCCTAATTGTCGAGTTAAAAACAGTCCAAGTTTAAATTGTCTTGAAACTCTTGCTCCATTTGCTTGATCACTGTCAGGATCAAGGGTGAGCAACTCTGGCCCTCAAGATCCACTCTCCTGCAGTACTTAACTCTAACCCTAATAAACAAAACACCTGAACAAGTTAATCATGGTCTTCAGGTTTACTAAAAAAGTTACAGGCAGGTAAGCTAAACTCTGCAAGAAAGTAGACCTTTTTATAAAACAGTCAAGTAGTTATTCAGGCAAACCACCAAACAGTCGAATTTGAAAATTTGTGGTTTTGTGCATCCCTAATAGAGTGTGCCATCTCCCAAAAGGTTCATCTCTGTGGAGAGCCAGCGTGATTGTCTATCAATTGTTCAACCCTGATAGAAACCATTAAGACCAAGCAAGTGGAGAATGTACCTAATCAATTGCATAACGGACACAAAATCATCTCTTAAATGCCGCAGGATTGTGCGAGCACAAGGATTGCCTTTCTCCGAGCTGACTGAGTGTTGATATAATTACGTCAAACATGGAGCTGAAATTTGTGAGAAATAATGTCTTTGTTGCTAACAACAATCCCTGCGTGAGATATTACTTGAGCATGAAAAGGAAAGACTCTGAAAGGGTAATTATATGACTGTGCAGAATTAGCTCTTGAAGAGCCGATTCATCATCTGAATGATGTACACTCGCAGCACTGATCAGGGTTTATTTGCATAAACTGTGCATTTTGATCAAACTGTGATCTATTAATAGTGCATTAAAATGTTTTGCGCCCTCTCAGCCAACAGTGAGGAATACAAAAGGCGTTTGGAACTAAATAAGTGTGTTGTTCGTGCCCCAGACCTGAAACCAGGGTTCCTTTTACTTCTTCTGCCAGATGCTCAAGGTTAGACCCCTATGTGCTCCGATTGGACAAAAAGACTTGGAAAAAGGTTTGATTTGACTTGTTGTCTTACTATCCAGGGACACGGAGACGCCGACGCTAGGAAAAAGAGCTGCTTTTAGTTGCGCTCGTCAAACCATCCCCCCCCCTCCTTTACACCTTCAGACGTGCAGCGTGAAATTGCCAATAATGCAGCAGCTTGTTCGTGCGCTCCACACCAAGAGCGAGCGAGGCAGTGGTAGACGAAAATAATGCATAAAAGGCGGAGAAATGGAGTGCACAAGCAAGTAGAGGAGGGTGCCAGGCAGGGCGCCCCCTCTCGTGCATGGGGTGTTGAGAGATGTTATTTACATCGGGATAGGGAGAGAGAGGAAATGTCATGTTTATGTGGCTAGGTAATGAAAACGTGTCTGCTTCTTGAAAGGTTGACAGACAGGAAGCCTATTTCATTAGATTGCAGCACATAGGGTCTGATTGGCATGTTGTTCACCTTGCCAGAAATATCGTGGCATATGCCAATGGAAAGACGTCGAGACACATGCTCCATCCCCCCTAAGTCTGTGTCACAGGCATATGCACCCTGCCACGCAAAGGCCTGGGCTTTCTGATAAAATATCCGCAATGCCAAAAGGCATTAGTCTGTGTCACAGCTATGACTGTCATTGTGTTTATTTTTAGAGCAGTTTTCTTAACCTCAGAGGTGGCAAGTCTTTGTAGCTGTTGCTACCACTCTGCTGCGTTGGGCCTTTACACATTTTGACCCGTGTAAGCAGGATGAAGGGTGCTGGAGGCCGTGTTTGTGGTCGAGTTTTATTTTTATTTGCGTGTGTAAGCAGGTGCGCACGTAGAAGCAGGTTGCTGCTGCCTCAACAACCCACGATGATTCATGGCCCCCGATATGGACAGGAGACATCTGCAGAAAGACTAATACTGCAGAAAACAGATCTTTCATGTAGCTGTGGCTTTCTAACAAGAGCCGTGCGCTAGAAATGAGCGCCATTACTCTGGGCTGGCATTGGCGAGCCGAGTGGCACGCAGTGGCTGACAGCAGAACATTTCTAAAGGTCAAACATCTGTGGAGAGAGAGAGGGGAAAAACATATACGACATTGAACATTTCCCGCTTCTCTCTCCCTCTCTACTTTCTCCTTCATTTCTCTATTTATTCTTCATTCTGGCTTGTATTGAGTGAACTGAGAATTGAGTGCGGTGTTCGCTATCGATTCGGCCGATCACTCATAAACCGCCATTTTAGAGAGACAGCCCCTGTCTTCCATTTGCTTAATGAAGGGTCTTGTATCTCCTGACCGCTGACAAATAGACATTTGCTATATTGCATATAAAGACCCATCCGGTCACTTGATTGATCGCATCTCTCCTAGGTTGGTCCTCTACAGTTTTGTCCCTTGGCCTGCATTTTCAAACAACATTAGCTGGGAGTCATTGTTATCAAGATAAATGCTACTTCAGATATAATTGAACTCTCATCAAGGGAGTATGCACATTATACCAGTACATACACAAATAGTCTGTGAGAGATAATGTACATCCAGATGCTTCCTCTCGCAACCTGGGCATCACTCAGGATTGCCCTTCGCCTACTTCATCACTGGGGAATGTGCTGTGGGTTGGTGCCTGGGGGCAAAACGCAGGTCACGCTGTCTCGTATTTCATGATCCAATTGAGAGTATATGCCATTAAAAACTGAAATATTAATGCTAATAAAGCAGTTTGAGACACCTGTTAGGCTGCGTAATGATGGACAATTATGGGTCATGCTTTCAGAGTGAAATTAGATCTTTTAAAGTGCCTTACATCATCATGTAGGTCACACTACTATAGATGATACACAAACAGTGGAGGGTTTTATAGTACATACATGTAGGTTTACATGAGATATTGAAATTTTCTTTCTTTTTTTCCTCCCCTGTGGTTTGACAAAAATACTTTTGCCTTTTTATCAAATCTATGTGTGCTGCTGGTTAGTTTTTCTGACCTTTTACCGAATAAAAGAACATAATTTAAGGTTTATGATGTTGCATTTATGCATAATCTGTGTAAGGTCATATATATATATTTTTCATTTTCCCCTAATTTTGCATAATGTGTTTACAGAAAATGTTGCCGATTTTTCTTTCAGGAGCAAGTTACTCAATTTTGATAGATATTGGGAGTTTTTCTTTAGAATAACATGAGTAATTGTTCACATTTAGTTAACAATTAGAAGGAATGTGTGTTCAAGTAAAATTAAATTAAATTTTCATTTTTTTATTTTATCCTGAAAAATAAAGATTTTAAATGAATCAATTTGCATAATATAAAAAAATCTGTTGAAATTAACATTCAAACTTTTTTTCTGAGCAGGCCTTATCAGAGCCTGAGGAGACACTCATGAATGAATTAAAGGCCGTGAGCGTATCATATTTGGCAGCGCTTGAGAAGTGTTATGGTTTCATGCCCTCAATGAGTCAAAGCCCTGGGCATCATTAATCATGCTTTTGATTTGTTTGACATTTTATCCTGAGATCTGTGCAGCTGTTTCAATGGATGCCGTTGTTTCCAAAGCCCTCGCTGCAGATTGAAATAT
Source organism: Sinocyclocheilus grahami (assembly GCF_001515645.1). Classification (NCBI taxonomy): domain Eukaryota; kingdom Metazoa; phylum Chordata; class Actinopteri; order Cypriniformes; family Cyprinidae; genus Sinocyclocheilus; species Sinocyclocheilus grahami. The sequence goes on along the minus strand of NW_015505716.1, from coordinate 334,268 downwards.
GGAAGCATTACCAAATTATTATTTCTATATCAGAATCTGTAAATCACTCCATTCTGGCTGACACTGGCAACTTTCCCAGCCATAAGTTACATGTCACATAAAGTCGCACGGCATCACCTGAAATGCCATATTTAGAAGATGTTTTTTGAAGATGCTTTTCCACCTGAAATGATAAATGCACTTGGTTTTATATCAGATAAACCTCACAACCCAATTTTAGATATGACTGGCTGAATTGTTGCTAAGTAGTGACAATGATGTATCTGCTGTGAAGCTGCCTTGCAAATGGTCCGGTAAACATGAATGTTGCATCATAAACTAGTCAAAGGAAAACAGAAATGGCTTTGTCTGCAACATTTGTAGCAATTTCCATATCCTTGCTAATGTTCATCACATTTTTCTACTAAACTAGAACTGACTCAACTAGCCACTTTATAACCAATTAGTTGACTAGTCTCATGCAGATCTACTCTAAATAGGTGAATTAAACATTATTTATCGTTCTCCTTTCTAGCTCCTCACCATCGATGACAACTTCTGTGGTCTGGATATGAACGCCCCACTCGGCGTCTCGGAGATGGTACGCGGAATTCCATTGTTTTCCGAATCCAATGACAAAATGACATCGGTTATCGCCTACGTGTACAAGAATCACTCTCTGGCCTTTGTGGGGACCAAAGGCGGTCGTCTGAAAAAGGTAGGACTCATGTTTCTTTTGCAGGAGAGTGAGAAACCTCCGAGTTGACTTATCCAAGGATTGCATCGCAGCTGTGCGCTTCTAAAAAAAGCCTCAGAGGTCTAGCAAGTCTTGTGTAATAATTGCTGACATTGGCTGTTTTATGATGCATGAGAAGAGCAGAGCGTGGTCCACTACATCCCGCTCTGTAAGAACGTTAGATCCAGCGAGTTTTCAAGAGTCTTCTGCCATTGTGTCTGACGCATGTAGAGAGGAACGGTTGGTAAGCGGCGCAGGCAGAGAGGGCCATGGGAATCCCTGCACACAGGCAGAGGCTGTCGGGGGTAATTGGATGATGCGGTGCAGGGGCTTTCGGCCCGGTACCCTCTTCTCTGACTGTGCCTCAGAGGAGCTGTGTCTGAGACGAATCCAAGGGCCAGCCAGACACTGCACAGAGCAGAAAATAACATTAAAATAGAGAGAGAAAGAGCACGACAGCAAGGGAGGGAAAGACAGAGAGGGAGAGAGAGAATGAGAGTATCATTTTTCTCTTTTTCTCAAGTGCTAAACCTCCAGGGTGTTGACGTTACAGACGGGCAAATCTTTGCCAAAAGGCAGGATTCCAATTTGACGCATTCTTGTTATTGTGGTGGTGTGTTTTGTAGTTGGATCTGGCTGTGGATGAAAATCCGTGGCATAGGAAATGGACTAGTGCTTTCCCAAAAATGTCATCCCTGAAGAAAGAAAGTGAGGAGCCATTTTGGTGATGTAAATGCTTTTCTGGAACTTTCCAGCCTGTTCACACCAAGAAAGATAACTATAGCCTAATATAATTAAAAATTAGTGCCCACACCAATACGAGATAATGTTGTGTTTATTATGAGTGCATGTACACTACCAGTCAAAAGTTTTTGAACCGTAAGATTTTTTTAAATGTTTTTAAAGAAGTCTCTTCTGCTCACCAAGCCTGCATTTATTTGATCTAAAGTACAGCAAAAACAGTACATTTTAAACATATTTTTACTATTTAAAATAACTGTTTTCTATTTGAATATATTTTAAAAAGTAATGTATTCCTGTGATTTAAAAGCTGTGATTTAAAATCTCTTGTAACATTATAAATGTCTTTATCATAACTTTTGATCAATTTAAAGCATATATATATATATATATATATACATACATACACTGACTCCAAGCTTTTGAATGGTATAGTGTGTAATGTTACAAAAGCTTTTTATTTCAGATAAATACTTATCTGAGATTTTATCTTATCTGTTTTTCTATTCAAAGAATCCTGAAAAAAAATTTAATCAACTGTTTTAAATATTGATAATAATAGTAATAATACTAATAAATGTTTTTTGAACAGCAAATCAGCATATTAGAATGATTTCTGAAGGATCATGTGAGACTGAAGACTGGCGTAATGATGCTGAAACTTTAGGTTTGATCATAGGAATAAATTACATTTTAAAATATATTCAAATAGAAAGCAGTTATTTTAAATAGCAAAAATATTTAACAATATTACTGCTTTTGCTGTATTTTAGATAAATTTAAATTCAGGCTTGGTGAGCAGAAGAGAACTCTTAAAAAAATAAAAAAACATGAAAATATCTTACTGTTCAAAAGATTTTTACTGGTAGTGTATACTCTGTTGTCATAGAGTTAGGATGATTATTAAAATTTCATAGATATCCTAATAGTTATCTTCCTTGGTGTGAATGGGCCTTTAGCCACTTAATTAGACATGCTTCTTTTTCAAACTCCAAAAATATACTTTTGAGACTAATGTAATTGGAGATGGAGCACTGATGCATCAAGACAACTCAGTGATGCCTTTTATGTAATAAGGATGTTTTCTGAGGGCCATTCCAATAAAAAATCCATGTCTTGTTAGAGACTATAATTGACGAAATGACACAGACACCAAATTGCAGATACGAACAAAAGTGTGCAGCCAAACAAATCTCCAGGGAACAGACAGACAACACCGTGACGTTCTCTTTCAGGCAGACGGACAAACATAGCCATGCACACACACACAGAAACCTTTTAGTTGCCATTTCGGTGATTGCAGATCTCTGAGGGAAAACAGCAGATGATGTCACTGTTGCCTTTTAGACAAAACAAGAAAATAGTCCGCACTGGCAGTCATTAATCAATGAAAATGAGTTTATTACCATCCCTTTTGCATGGTCATTTATAGGCCGCCAGCATGTCACACTCAGTAAATTGTTTACTAGCTGAAGACGAGCTCATCACGAAAAGTAAATATTATCTGGAACAACGCTGATCTTTCATGAGATAGATGTACGGGAACTTGGTGGAAAAAAGAGACTCCATAAAATCAAAATTAGAGTTTTTGTGGCATTTACATGCTAATGAACTCTAAAATGTTGACTAAATCCATTCAGCAATTTATACATTTACAGTCTTTTTATTCTGGGAAACTGGAGCAATAAGGCAAATCACTCATCCTGCACCGGATTTGTCTGTAAAATGAGAATGTTTCTTCTAAAACCAGCTGTTTGTTTTAATTGGAAATACGTAAGCACATGCTTAAAGGAAAACTGCTCATCAGGCGACTTCATTGGGGTCTTTAAGTGGCTTGTTTCAACAGTACAGCTGAATGGAAAAACGATAACGATAATGTAGACCTGTTGAGACTAGAAAGTTCTGAGATGTCTCTCTTTTGTGTGCATGTTGCTGTGTTTGATTGTTTTCATTTAATGCAGTATTTTCTGAATGTAAATGTTGGTATTAGGATTACTTAGGTGGAACATGACAGCAGAATCCCCACCAGGTATTTATTTTAAATGTGTACAGGATAATCCAAGGCTTAAAGCATTCAGCATGACTGTGGTTTTCTAACTGTAGTTAGCGTTCTCAGTGTGATTGACTCCGAGAGGAGTGCAATGGCAGAATGTTCTGTGTCTCACCGCGTTAAAATAAAGAGCTGTAGCCTTTGGAGAGAAGCAGTAAACACTAAACCCTCCAGAGAATATCACACAGACACATTTTTATGACATACACACACACACGGTCGTCAGCATAAAAAGCACAGAGCTGAAAACACAAAACTGCTGCGTTTACTGCAGCAGTTGTTCAGCACCCCTGCGACGGACCCCCAGACCAGGTGTGGTTTTGGGACTTTGGAACCTCTTTGTTCTTCATTCATCCACCCACCCATCTCTATCTCCCTCTCCTATATGTCTCTCTCTCTCTTTTTAATATGTACCTAGTGCAAGTAAAGGAATTTATGCTTTAAATTTATTATATATTTATTATTACATTATATGAATTAAAAGATATTTTGAAATTTTATAATATTGATTTGCTCTTTTGTATTTTGTGTGTATACACACACAACACAACACAACACACACACACACAAAAATAAATATATATATATATATATATATATATATATATATA
>NW_015505716.1:329190-330039 GCF_001515645.1 Sinocyclocheilus grahami | reverse complement strand
TATATATATATATATATATATATATATATATATATATATATTAGGGTTGGGCCGATAGACGATGCCATCGCCAATGGCTGATAGACAACACAATGTTAAGCCATATATATATATATATATACAGTGGGTACGGAAAGTATTCATGGATGTGATTAATCGCGATTAATTGTTTTACAGCACTATATATATACAGTGCCGCTTGAAAATCTGTGAACCCTTTAGAATTTTCTATATTTCTGCATAAATATGACCCAAAACATAATCGGACTTTCGCACAAGTCCTGAAAGTAGACAAAGAGAACCCAATCAAACTAGGGATACTCCGATCCGCCGCCTTTGCCTCCGATACCGATTCCGATACCTAGGGTTCGGTATTGGCCGATACCGATTCGATACCAGTGAAGTTTTTTTCCCTCATTTAAATAAATGTAGAATTTATATATCTCTGTGTGTGGATCTGATAATCATTCTTTCACAATCTACTAGATACAGACTACTTCATTATAAATAAAAATAAAATAAACAAATATGAAAAAATATAGGCCTATGTATATTTATAATCTATGACAAAAATGTATCATAAACTAGGTTAGTGGATAATTCGGCAGCAAAAATTATTCTAGAAAAATCAGTGGACAATAATTTTAGAAATCCAAACATTTAGTGAAAAAATAATATTTTTTGGGGAACAAATAAAAGTGTTGCACTAAATAAGGTAAAATGTTACACATTGCTATTTGTATTATAAAAAACATTCATGAATGTATTTATGAAGAAGTATATACTATAAAATTAAAATACATTTATTTTAAATGTATAGCATATTTTTTAATAAGGCAACAACATATG
>NW_015505716.1:303012-328601 GCF_001515645.1 Sinocyclocheilus grahami | reverse complement strand
AATCATTCTTTCACAATCTACTAGATACAGACTACTTCATTATAAATAAAAATAAAATAAACAAATATGAAAAAATATAGGCCTATGTATATTTATAATCTATGACAAAAATGTATCATAAACTAGGTTAGTGGATAATTCGGCAGCAAAAATTATTCTAGAAAAATCAGTGGACAATAATTTTAGAAATCCAAACATTTAGTGAAAAAATAATATTTTTTGGGGAACAAATAAAAGTGTTGCACTAAATAAGGTAAAATGTTACACATTGCTATTTGTATTATAAAAAACATTCATGAATGTATTTATGAAGAAGTATATACTATAAAATTAAAATACATTTATTTTAAATGTATAGCATATTTTTTAATAAGGCAACAACATATGATAGATACGATAGGACAAACCAAATACAGTGCAGCACACACTGTTTTTATACAGTCAACCCTCTATGGACACCTTGGCAATTGAATCGCCATTGGCTAGTATGTATATTTTTTTTACTCGCCAGACTGAAATACTATACTATATATATATACATATGTTATGCCATTTTACAAACATTTAAAAAGCTGTACCATTTTACAAACATTATATATATCTGAAATTACACTCTTAATATCAGTCAGTCAAGCATTATAATATGATAATCAAGTATTATTTAATAATAGAAGTTTAGTAATTAGAATTAAAACTTGGTAACCATGAACATAGGACTGGTGCTGGTGCTTTTTTTGGTCATTCAGTGTTCCTGTAAAAAAAAAAAAACTAACAATAATACTGATGAGATATTATTATTATTATTAAACTAATTCTACTAATAAGAACAATATAAAAATGCACGAAGGATTAATGAGCTACTGGATTCATGAATATTAATCAGGTTGTGTGCGTTTGCTCGAACTGATTCGCTGAAATCAAAACAGGGACGATAATAGGTGAGCACCAGCCAATGAGATTGTCGTTTGCGCATTAGTTAAGCCTACTAAAGGAAAACCCGGCAGTTCTTAAAAGCTGAAGAATTCCAAAGGAACCCTGTTATTTTTACAGGAAAATACAACAAAGTATATCGTTTACATGTAGCGCATCAATTTTGCATGTTATGTAAGACTCACGCTCGCTCTCGCTCTTTGCGCGTGTGAGAGAATGCGACGGTGAGTCGTGCGCCTTCACACTAGAAACACATTACGCCAAATACACAAACACAGGTGCGCTGCGCATCCATTCAAATTAACTGAAAAATATCACAGTTCGCTTGACGAAGAGTGAAACTCTGAAGCGCTCCGAGTGTTCTGTGAGTGAAAATATATCTGTGCTAATCATATACTCAGTATCCAACTCACACACTGGCGAGTAAAATCTGAGAATTGATTAGCCATTGGCTAATATTAGACATAATTTAGTCGCCAAGAGTGAAGATTTAGTCGCATATGCGAGTGATTTCCTCGCAATGTAGAGGGTTGACAGTCTATGAGCACGAAGCGCTTACAATGTGCGCACATTGTAAGCGCTTCGTGTTAAAAACGGCAAAGAACAAAGGGAAGAGAAATTGATGCGTAGTGTATTATATCTGTGCAACAGTTATTGAGCCTTTCTTTTAACAGTTTTAAATTTCAGTTACTATGCACGTTAAAAAATATTTATAGTCTTTTCTACGCCCGTGTTTTGTTCTCACAGACACCCGGTAGCAAGTAACAAAACAACATTAAACTCCGGCAAGAAGATAAAGTCCTTTTTGTAAAATCATAGACATGTATTTACAAATCAAGTATAATGGGAACACAGAATGATCTTGGAGAGAGCTTTACCGAGCTGACTGCTGTAACCGAACGCGACCAGGGTTTAAACTTTAAAGGCTGAACGAATGACTGACAGCCACAGCGGAGAAAAGAGTTTGTGTGAACTTTAATGTAAGGACTTAAATATTCATATGTAGCTCACATTAAGCTATCGTATGGCTTCAGAAGTAACACAGAATAATTCGCACAATCGAGAAAAAAAATGTAAAAAAATAAAAATCTCGGATTTGGATCGATCCGAGAAAAATGGCACTATCGGAGCCGATACCCGATATGAATATCGGATCGGCGCATCCCTAAATCAAACAAGTGAGACAAAAATATGTTCTTTGTCATTTATTTATTCAGGAAAATTATCCAATATTACATATCTGTGAGTGGCAAAAGAGTGTGAATCTGTAGGATTGGCAGTTAATTTGAAGGTGAAATTAGAAAAAAATATCTATTTTTCAGAGTTGTTTTCAATCAGTGAAATTACTATCACTACCTGTGATACCTGTTTTATTTAAAGAACAGACTTTATTTTATTTCAAAGTCTGATCATGTTTGTGGAAGTGTATCATGGCATGAACAAAGGAGATCTCTGAGGACCTCAGAAAAAGAGTTGGTGTTGCTCATCAGGCTAGAAAAGTTTACAAAAACATCTCTAAAGAGTTTTGACTCCACAAATCCACAGTCAGACAGATTGTGTACAAATGGAGGAAATTCAAGACCACTGTTACCCTCCCCAGGAGTGACTGACCAACAAAGATCACTCCAAAAGCAAGACGTGTAATAGTCTGCAAGGTTGCAAAGGAACCCAGGGTAACTTCTAAGCAACTAAAGGCCTTTCTCACATTGGCTAATGTTCATGAGTCCACCATCAAGAGAACACTGAACAACCACGGTGTGCATGGTGCATCCAAAAAGAACATTGCTGCCAGTCTGCAGTTTGCTAAAGATCATGCGGAGAAGCCAGAGGGCTACTGGAGAAATATTTTGTGGACAGATGAGACCAAAATTTTACTTTTTGGTTTAAATGAGAAGCGTTATTTTTGAAGAAAAGAACACTGTATTCCAGCATAAGAACCTCATCCCATCTCTGAAACATGGTGGTGGTGGTAGTATCATGGTTTGGGCCTGTTTTGCTGCATCTGGACCAGGACAGCTTGCCATCATTGATGGAGCAATGAATTATAATTATGTCAGGACATCTGTCAGTGAACTAATTCTCAAGAGAAAGTGGGCCATGTAGCAAGACAACGACCCCAAGCACACAAGATGTTCTACCAAAGAATGGTTAAAGAAGAACAAAGCGAATGTTTTGTAATGGTCAAGTCAAAGTCCTTAATCCAATTGAAATTTTGTGGAAGGAACTGAAGCAAGTAGTTCATAGGAGGAAACCCACCAACATCACAGAGCTGAAGCGGTTCTGTACGGAGGAATGGTCTAAAACTCCTTCAAGATGTTGTGCGGGACCTTCAAGATGTTGCAGCAGTTACAAGAAACGTTACTTGCAGTTATTGTTGCAAAAGGGGGTCAGACCAGATACTGAATGCAAAGATTCACATACTTTTGCCACTCACAGATTTGTAACATTGGATCATTTTTCTCAATAAATTAATGGCAAAGAAAATATGTTTGTCTCATTTGTTTGTTTGGAATCTCTTTGTCTACTTTCAGGACTTGTGTGAAATTTTGATTATGTTTTGAGTCATATTTAGGCAGAAATATAGACAATTTTAAAGGGTTCACAAACTTTCAAGCAGCACTGTATGTGTGTATATATATATACAGTGGGTACGGAAAGTATTCAGACCCCCTTAAATTTTTCACTCTTTGTTATATTGCAGCCATTTGCTAAAATCATTTAAGTTAATTTTTTTTCCTCATTAATGTACACACAGCACCCCATATTGACAGAAAAACACAGAATTGTTGACATTTTTGCAGATTTATTAAAAAAGAAAAACTGAAATATCACATGGTCCTAAGTATTCAGACCCTTTGCTGTGACACTCATATATTTAACTCAGGTGCTGTCCATTTCTTCTGATCATCCTTGAGATGGTTCTACACCTTCATTTGAGTCCAGCTGTGTTTGATTATACTGATTGGACTTGATTAGGAAAGCCACACACCTGTCTATATAAGACCTTACAGCTCACAGTGCATGTCAGAGCAAATGGGAATCATGAGGTCAAAGGAACTGCCTGAAGAGCTCAGAGACAGAATTGTGGCAAGGCACAGATCTGGCCAAGGTTGCAAAAAAAAATTCTGCTGCACTTAAGGTTCCTAACAGTGGCCTCCATAATCCTTAAATGGAAGACGTTTGGGACGACCAGAACCCTTCCTAGAGCTGGCCGTCCGGCCAAACTGAGCTATCGGGGGAGAAGAGCCTTGGTGAGAGAGGTAAAGAAGAACCCAAAGATCACTGTGGCTGAGCTCCAGAGATGCAGTCAGGAGATGGGAGAAAGTTGTAGAAAGTCAACCGAGGATTTGCAAGGAGGAATGGCAGAGAATCCCCAAATCCAGGTGTGAAAAACTTGCTGCATCTTTCCCAAAAAGACTCATGGCTGTATTAGATCAAAAGGGTGCTTCTACTAAATACTGAGCAAAGGGTCTGAATACTTAGGACCATGTGATATTTCAGTTTTTCTTTTTTAATAAATCTGCAAAAATGTCAACAATTCTGTGTTTTTCTGTCAATATGGGGTGGTGTGTACATTGAGGAAAAAAAAATAACTTAAATGATTTTAGCAAATGGCTGCAATATAACAAAGAGTGAAAAATTTAAGGGGGTCTGAATACTTTCCGTACCCACTGTATATATATATACATATATTCTTTGTCTTCATTTTGTTGCTCTAGTACAACAAAGATTACTGTTTTACTCAGGATGTTGAAATTGGTCAACGTGTTTATTTTGTTCTGCCAAAAATAATGTTGTGTAATAATAACTGTTTCCCAATTCTTAATAACTTGCAGGACTTCAAGTCAGTAATGTTGCCACCACATATGATTTTACACGTTGGCTTAAATCTCTCCAATCTCTTTAGTTCTTCTCATTGACATCTACGTTATCCTTTCAAAAACCCCTCATGATGCCTTTCAGTGTTTATGTATAATAAATAGGACATATGGCCGAGGCTTCAATCCTCTCCTTTGGCCGGTAGCTATGTCAAAAGGGTGAAATTAAACCTATTAATTGCGGTCAGCGCATCCGTGTCGAGCCAGGGGTGAAGTCGACAGGCTTCTAATCCTTTCGTGTGAGGCATTCGCGGTGGCCCGCTTCACGCAGACCAGGAGGGCCGGATAAGCTCCCCCACCGAGGTGATAATGCATCCAGTAGCCCCACTTGCCGCTGAGAGAACCTCAGCCACTCACTCAATACAATGAGCAGCTAACCTTGAAGCAGACCTGGCACAGGAAGTCTGGCTGACAGCGCCCTGCGTGAAGGACGGAGGGGAAAGTATGTGCCTGTGTGTAGATGGGTCGAAGTGTGTGCGTTATCTGATGAGGTACTGTGCATTTAGCCATGAGGTGTGCACTGAAGTGAATTCTTCGGCCCTTGGAGACGCCACTGAGGAGATGCACAGTTCAAAGGGCATGATTCAGACACTGTAAAATTGTTCAGGCAGTGGAGACGAGTTGTTTCAGGATGACGGCTCAGATTGCAGGTTGTCGATGGTGATGGCTGGTGGAAAAGGCTTCAATTTGTCTATGAATGGTAGATGGTGGTAGGGAAAAGGTCATGTTATCCTTTAGACGCGACTCAGCCTGTACGTTCTCCTTGTGCTTACTCTCCATATCCTTCTGTATTGGTGAATAGACCAATAGATGTCATTCTACATTTGTTCAAAACTAACAGACTTCTAAAAATATCACATTTAAATAATTGAATGGATAATTAGTTTAACAAAAAATATATATATATATTCTTAAAACAGACAATTTTTACATTTTAAATATTTACATATTTTATATTGTATATCTTATGTAAATATTTAACATGTTAAAATTGTCTGTTGTAGGATGACTAGTCAATTGGTTGACCACTGTGCCCCTTCCCTATTTTGTGTGCCCTAACCCGGTGGGTTGGCTCGCATTCGTGCATGTGTGTGTGTTTGTTTGGACGCTCACCACAGATGCAGATTATTGAAATGATGTGAGAGAGCTGGAGCCACTGGAGCAGAGGATTAAGTGTTGAAATTTAATGATGAAATATGCTGCAGGACAGCGTGCTTTAGATGCAGGGGAAACTGCATGTGTGTGTGTGAGAGAGTGCATATTTGAATATGGGCATGTTGAGTGTGTGCGTGTCCTTGTATACAACAGTTTTATCACTCTCTCTGCAGCTGCTTATGCCAAACCCCAGAGGAAAACACAGTGGTTTCGAGTCGGGCCTTTCTGTAGAGAAACGGAGCAGCCCTATTGAGAAACACCCAGTGTGAAAATACACAACTCATTTGTAAGAGACACTTCAATATGTGTGTGTCCTGAATACATCTGTGATGACGGCAAAACTTAGGCCTCTTCCCGTGCTTATGAATCTATGGGAGGGTTGCCATGGCAGCCAGCTCTCTCTCACCTGCTGTGTGTTGTGGCATGTTGCAGTAGCTTCACTTATCAGAGAGAAAAGGACCATTTCCTGTCGTGTGACAACAACAACAGTGATCAAATGCTAGTCACATCTATCAGACTGTCTGAGATTAAACAACAGACTTCTGTTATATACATCAGTCTGTTTTGGACCAACTTATCACATTCAGACAATTATAAGAAAACAATTTCTCAATTTTGGACGCTTGGTAAAGCTAGCATTGCTGTTATGATCAAAATACAGTATAGTAGTATATCTCAAAATAGTTGTCTTTTGTTTTCCTGAGGCTGACGTGGTTTCAGTGTCCACACCATAACGTGTTGGTACAGCCCCTCCTGTCTGTCTTATTGCCCACAGACCTTTGCTCGCTCTCTGTGTCTGTTTCAGTTTTAATGACTTGTTTGTGCAGTTTTTGAGCTGAGTTTAGCTGCAGTTGGTCTGTTCTGAGACAGAGCTGGAAACCTTTGCTGTGGTTGTTTTGTGGGCAAAGCCTGCAAATGAGACGTGAGGCGCAATAATGACCTGGGAGCGGTCTGAGATCCACACCACCGACAACATGCTGGCCTGTTAGTGTATCTGGGGTCAGATACGCGCACACACACCAGCCTCTTCTGCTAGGCTTGTTATTCACCTAAAGCCTCAGAAAAAAAGAGGTCACAAAGGGGAGAGAAGCTAACACAGAGAAATAGGAGGATGCAGCCTCACCTTTTCATTCTGGGAAACAAAACTGTCAGTGACCTCCAGAAAGCCTTCCTAAAGCTGCCATGGCATCATAACGTCACGTCTAATGATCCTGAACAAATTCAAGTGAGCTTTAGAGATAGGCAAAGTAATATTTAATTACTGCAGTGCTTATTTCTCTGAATAATTTGAATTGAAATGTGATATTTAGAAACTAAATTACCTTCAACAACTCTGTCGAAAGTATTTTTGTCATGAGCTAACTGCCTAGATGTTCGCTTAAAGGATTGTGGGATATCATAGGCTTTCTTTATCTTCTGTATATAATTTGACTTTCTTCTATATATCATTTTACATCTAGTTACATGTATTGCATTTGAATTAATAACTTTATCATCCTGCTAAGTGCTAAAAAAGTATGTATACTACCATTGGAAATTTGAGATTATTTAATGTTTTGAATAAAGTCTCTTCGGGTTATGAAGACTTTTATTTGATTTTAATTCATTTTTAATTTATTTTAAAATGTCATTTTTTGCATTTCTCCAATCTCCAGTGTCACTTCCTTTTTTGTTAATTATTAGCACGGTTTGAAACAGTTGTGCTGCTTAATGTTTGTAGAAACCATGGATGCTTTGAATAGAGAGTTCAAAAGAACAGCATTTATTTGAAATATTTTTTCAATAATTTATTTTTTGTAACAGTATAAATGTATTTACTGTTATTTTTGATAACTTTAATGCATTCCTGTTGAATAAAAAAAAAATTGGTAACACTTTAGTATAGGGACCAATTCTCACTATTAACTAGTTGCTTATTAGCATGCCTATTATTAACATATTGGCTGTTTATTAGTACCTATAAAGCTCATATTCTGCATGACCATATTCTACATCCCTAATCCTACCCAATACCTAAACTTAACAACAACCTTACTAACTATTAATACGCAGCAAATTAGGAGTTTATTGAGGCAAAATTCATAGTGAATGGTTTGTTAATAGCAAGAATTGGACCTTAATATAAAGTGAGACCCAAATTAACAGTTGCTTTCCTTCCTTCAGTCTTACTAACCCCAAACTTTTGAAAGGTAGTGTATGCCACCTCACACTTGCAATGCATTGGCTAAGCATTCACATCCATGTTTGTGTACCTGTGTAGAATATGATCCTGGCATAAAGGTGTCTATTAGACAGTGTTCGAACTATACCGTGGACTTTGGGGGAGCCCACTTGTTTTTTTTTTTTTGGTTTTTTTTATGGGGGGGTTGTGCACTTGCGCTTGACTTACAAAGATACATAACAGCTACAAGTGTATGCACTACTTGCTTTATGCAAGCACTATATAGGATAAATCACTATACAGGATTTACCCTATTATACTTTATCGACACGAATTGATAGGTGGAACAACAAACAGCCACCCACAAATAGTCTATAATCAAAGCATCAGGCTGTCTTTGAGTTCACATGAACAATGGTTAAAGTTACTCGTCGTCAGGCTACAGAAGAATACCATAATTCCTCCGTTCAATTAGGCTTAAGACATCGAGAATCACAGAGACCTATAACAACCCAGCCACAACACATAATTGCGAATAACATGCCTTACCTTAACACAGAATCGACAACCGAGTCCAACGTTTATATTTTGGACCAATATTTTGGGTTACTCATGAGTGGAATTTGCACCGCAGCGCCCCACACCTTGATGCTCATTGCTCATGACAAGAACAGCATGTATAGTTATCTCTATTGAAGTGAATTAGGTTTAAATTGCCGTCATGCATGAATGAATTATATTTTTGCAATTTTACACATAATAAAACTACAGTTTGAACACATTGTGTCTAAAAATAGCCATGCCACCTCATGCATTTGATGTGTGTCTATTTATAGTGGAGCCTTGTTTGGTCTACCTCTCCTCTGTGTCCTCTATAATTGATAAAGCCCGTTTGCAGCTCAGCGGGGTGACAGTGCACATGGCTTCTTCTGTTACATCACTGATTACATGCAGCGTAGATGGAGCAGTGCATCATGGGACATGTAGTCATTGTGTTATTCATTATGTGCTTGTCTTTATTATTAATACGCTGGTTTTCTGTCTTGTAAGTACAAATAACTCATGCTCAAGTCTTCTCATGTTGGAAATTTTGAGTGCAACACAGACATTGTTCCCTGGCCATTTTAAATTCAGCGTCTATTAGCCACAATTCCACATTTGTGAAATTCTTGGATATTTTCTGAAAGGAAGTGAGAAATCAAAGCTGACAGAGACACCAAAAGAGCGAGAAAGAGAGAGAGAGAGGGAAAGAGAATATTCTTTACTGTGCTCATTCATGAGGAGGGTTATTCATCCCGAGGTGAAGCGAATGCCAGAGCACTGTAATCATACTGCAGTAATGGAGGATACAGGCTCCGCTCTACCATTCAGTGCCAGTTAAAGATATGCGGGGCTTAGATTACCATGTCTATTTTAGCTGGGCTGCATAGTGTCTGTGGAAGGGGTTATTCTTTGTATTTGTGTGTGAATAACAGGCATTGTGGGATGTGTGGATGTGCCAATGTTAAAGGGATATTTCACCAAAAAATAAATTCATAATTTACTCACCCTCAAGTTGTTCCAAACCTATATTCATTCTGTTGAACAGGAAAGAAGATATTTTGAAGAACCAAAGAGCAACCAAACAACTGACGGCAGCTACCATGGCTACCATCACCTGTTTGGTTACCGATTTTTCGAAAATCTACTTTTGTGTTCAACCAAGGAACAGGTTTGGAACAACTTGAGTGTGAGTAAATGGTGACCAATTTTTTTGTTCCTTTTTGGTTGAACTATCCCTTTAAAGATGTAATTGTACAGTAGCTTTAATTTAAGCTAGAAGGCTTGACCAGTGGTTCTTAACTGGGTTTGTTTCAGGACATGTTTTATTTTGACATGTTTGATTATTGCCTTTTCCACTATTGCATGCTACAGTATACTTGTTGGAAAAGCAGTACTATTTTAGAGATGGCTGGAATGTGGGTGTGCTCATCTGGGTGTAGGTATTCACATATTCTCTCAAATCAGTCCTCCAAACGCCATGACTGTCCTGCTTTCTTTTCTCTCCTCCCAACATAATTAGCATGTCTGGATCCACCCTCTGAAAGTCCAGAAGCCTCTAGTATTTTATCAGAAGTCCTATTGAAGCATTATGAGCCAGACCTCTCCTTTTAAACAGCTGTAACCAGACCATTAAGACTCTGACGGAGATGGTCGCTTTCAAACGGCAACTTCGGATACCAGAGCTTCTCAGAACTAATGGACAACTGTAGGTTAGAAACATCTCTATCTTTTTCAACAGTCTCTAAACTCTTACAGGGAATCAAACTGTCCAGTGAGCCAGTGAGTGGTAGTCGATGCTGTATGATGATGAATTTTTAGGTGAAAAAGCAATGTTTATTGAGCATCTGATTCTTTTTCTGTAAAATAAATTTTTTTTTTAGATATATTCAGAATGAATTACTGTATGCGAAATAGTATGTATTATGCAACAATTTCTTTCATTAAGTATTTTGTATGTGTACAAAAATGACCTAACTGTAGGCAGTTTGATAAAATGACAGATTTCGATCTCATCCTTAAAGGGATTCAAGATATTTTGAAGAATGAACTGTTTTTTTCCATACAATATAAGTCAGTGGAATCCAAAACAACATTTGATCCCATTGACTTACTTTTTAACACAAAAACGCGGAGACAATTGTCAAAATCTACTTTATTTTACCCACCCTCATGTCCCACAAAAAAATGTGATGACAGAAGTTCCATATTTGGGATGAACTATCCCTTTAAGGAGTTGATAATCATGGATGATTTTACATACAGATCATTCGTCATGTTAGAAATGGATGATCAAGTTTAGTGCATTGCATAAGCAACTGCATAAAACCCATAAATCACCAGTGGAAGTGTAATTTCCCATAAATCACCACCATAATCACTCCTGCCAATTGCATAAGGACTACATCCTGTCCAAACAGGCTTAGAATTTCAATATCTTTATTCTTGTTTGTACTCAGTAATGTCTTGTAAATTGTATTACTCTGTGAGCAGGCAACCATACCAAGCTCAGGCCTCATGTTCAAAAGATACTACTGTTCGGTTTAATCAACTCTGTTTGATCTGATCCATGTGCAGGTGATGTCCAATCAACTGTGTGTGCGAGTGACAGAGTTTGTCAACATGTTCTTAAGCCTACGGAAGCAGTAAGTGTGTAAGATGTTGAGGGAATGATTAGAATCAGACATGCTGAGGCGCCACTCCTTTCAGACAGATAGGAACTCCTTGATTCTACATTAATTACTCTGTGTAACAGACTGTGAACGTTCTCTTTCAAACGTTTAATTAAAACCAAAGTTGATCTTTAATTAAATAGTGTGGCGAAAGGTTATTCATATTCGTTCGGCAACTCCAAACTTCCATTGTTTTAATTAGTCTTCAAAACGTCTTTGTGTGCGAGGATGACGGTTGAGAGCAGTTGTTTAATAGTTGAAAGCAGAACCAGCATAAAGAGTTTGAGTAGAGGGGTTTAAATGTGTCAACATTTTTCCACTCGTTTTATTTTTCATTGTACACCTGCCATTTAAACGTGCAATAAAATCCCCAATAGGCTGCACAAGGTTGTGGATTTTACACAAGCACAATTCATTGCTTTGTTCCCTGAGTTTTTGCTACTTTGAACATTCAACTTTATAGTTACGTAACTCTCAATATGCGAGGCCTCCTTGGTTCAGCTGATTTGTGTTCCTTGAAACCATAATGCATAAATTATGACCGTCACTGAACGTGTTATGTTAGCATTGCGACGGAGAAATATCTGCTGTCCTGCTTTACCGCAGAGCCAGCTCTTTATCTTTTTCCTTTGTTCCTTCATCTTCATTTCTTTTTCCTTTCTCTCTCTCCCTCTCCTCATCCTCGCTTTCTCTGATTTATGAGCATTGGTCTTCACATGTCACTGTAACAGTAGAGGACATATTGCAGGTGAGCTTACATTAGCCAATCACAGCGCTCCCTCCGGTCTCAAGAGGTGACCAGTGCGACTCTCTGCTGTGGAAGCAGGAAAATGGGCTTCCTCGCAACTGGGTCACTCATTTTGTTCCCTTGACAATACAAGGCAGGAACAACCTAGAAAAGGTGCGCAGCGAGTGTGTGTCTGCTGTTATAGAACTCCTTACTTTCTTTCCCCCCCAGTTTGCCACTGTTTGTAGGATAAATATAATTTGCATATGAAAACGGTTACACTGAAACCATCGCACTTCCGTAAGTACATTTTTACATGTGCTATAGCAGGAAGATGTACAAAATGATGCAGAAATTAGGACACTCATTTCCTTCATTCCCTCCTTTTTCTCATCCCTTCTTCCCCTGCCGACAGAACCATCACCCAAACCTTAATAAGTGGATTTTTATCTCGGCTACACCGTCTCTCCCAAAGGATTATGGGGCTTTTCACTACGCTCATGGAATGGTAATTACAGATCTTTGAGAGAAACACTTTCTATTCCAGCGGATGAGAGATACATGAGATGGGCTGCTCATGAATTCATCATGCTGTGTCCTTTGTTTATTTAAAGGGTATAAAAGTGTGTGTTGCTTGCAACTTTCCTTAGGTGATACAGAAATAGGAAATCATGAAGATCATGTAATCCATTGTACATGCATTATGGGAATTTCCATTAATTGTAATTGGACGATCAATTAGACAGAAGTGCTGGGAAGACGTTTTCATGTTCTCTGCGATATTTGACGGTTTAATTCAGCCTCTTGCTCATTTACTCAATTTATTTCACCAGGCTGAAGAATTAAGGTGTAGTCACATTTGTGAAATTTATTTTTTGTTCTGTTGTCAATAGTGTAGCGACGTCTGAAGCACAGCTCAGATAAGTCACTCTCAAGCTAAGCAGCTTTCTGTTAGTCTACGTGGTGAATTTGTATGACCATCTTGAACCCGTTGCGAAATCTGTTTGGGGAAATCTTTCACACTTGGATTCCTATCAAAAAAAGTGGATTTCGCCTGCAAAAATTCACAGAATAATGATGTGACCACACTTTTGAGATCCTGTGGATGGATCATTGCAATGATAGATCTGGGTTATCTTGTTCTATGCAGTTGGATGTGCCCTTTTCAGTAAAAGACAACAGAAAGGAACATTTGAGAGAAGATTTTTTGTTGTTGTTTTAATCAATGGTTTTCACCTAGCCATGGATCACATAAAATGGCTTTTCATCCAGGTGGCCGTCAGTAAATTTTGGCTAGCTAACTGGTCGACTACTTTACTAAAGGATGAGTAAAAAAAAAAGAGTAGTTAGTCCTATTGTGCATTTCTATGAAAATAAATATTAATGTTGAACGAGACACAGAGGCTTCACCCCCAAAAATACAAGGCATCATGGGAAATTAAGTTTCAAGGGCATTCAGATGAGAATATTTGAAGTCTTTGAGTTTTTATGCTGTTAACAAAAGAAACTGCTGACAGCCATTTTGCTCTCTCGAGTTTGTGTCCTAGTTTAGACCGTTTGTGTAATCGAGGAAATCTTCTAACTGAAAACGATGAAAATTCAAGGCTTAGTCATAAATGTTTTGCATTTTGTAAAGTTAAAGAGGCATGTCGTATTCTCTTTCCCTCCTTAAAGAGATTTTCTGTGTTAGCTGAGCAAAGCACCAGAGAAGGACCAGGGCAATTCTATTGGATTTGTCTCTAATTGGTTTCTGTTATTTCATTATAGCTGTTTAGTCTCAGCTGTTCGCCTGGCAAACCAACCGTTCGTTCACCGTAGACTTGTTCCTCAGTGGGCTATACCTCATGCTGACTCGTTGCAAGGCCTCATCTGTTTTTATACGGTAGGCTCTTAACACAAACACACGTTTCACTCTGTCACCAAGTCCTTCTGTTTACACCATTGACGGAGCTGAGAATTGTTGTAATCTTCTGCTGCAGAAGGTCTAATGGACCATATATGGCCAAGAGTCTTGCTGGTTCTTGTAGCATGGCAGAACTCTGTGTACTTCTACACTCTCAAATATTTCCCACCTTTTCTAAACCTCTCAGCACTTCATTATTACCTCGATTTCTACAGCACATAATCATTATTGATATGTTTATGGCTACTACAATCCTATTCTAGTTTTGCATATGGAACACAGCCAGATCTCTTGGGTTGATTAGGCAATAACCAAGAGATGGAGAGCATTTTGGAGCGGTGGAGGTGGGGGGGATTGGCATTAAGCCAAAAGGTTTGAGGACAGATGCAGAAGTGAAAGGGGGGCTCTCTTAAGAGAATAATTAATCTACATATTGTCTCTGTAGCATGTCGTTAAAAAAAAAAAAAGAAGCCCCACAGCGTGACACAGTGAAAAAATTTAGAGTGTTTCACTCAAACCGACCTCATGCCTAAACGCTAACCTTGACCTTTCTTCATTGCACTTCAAAGCTAATATCTGGTTTAAATAACCCTCTACGCCATTGGCATCTGCTGAAATGTAGCTGGAGTGCTCCTCTCACTTAGCACTTATCAGCGTTTAGCATTGCTTTATTGGCTTTGGGCTGCGCTGCACACTTGCTCCTGTTGTGTCATTAATTAATCTCAGCCTCTGTTCTGCGTGGCCCAGAGCAGAAGACACATGCCCATTATTTTTATTGTTTTAGCAAAGTGCTCTTCATGGCAGACCCTACTCGTCGACCCCCAATTTCCCCTCGCCCCCTTGGATTCGCACTGACGCTCTTCTTATCAGGGGATGACATGCATAATTGATTCAGGAACGAGGAGTGAAATTA
This sequence comes from Sinocyclocheilus grahami, assembly GCF_001515645.1. NCBI lineage: Eukaryota > Metazoa > Chordata > Actinopteri > Cypriniformes > Cyprinidae > Sinocyclocheilus > Sinocyclocheilus grahami. Next base: position 313,722 of record NW_015505716.1, on the reverse strand, counting down.
CGATGATCCACGGAAAACGCAGACTCAGACCGGCGTGACTATTTTGGGTTTGCCAGGCTGGAAACTGTCTCTCTATGGGTGTCTAACAGCTCACTTAACCTCAGGATGGTTTTCATGAACACTGGCTACTTGCCACCTGGGCTTTCTACAGATTTGAAAAATACTAAAGTAAAAACAAAACCTGAACATTTTAGTAATTTACCTCAATGAGCTTCAGGTTTGCTCAACAACAGCCAATTTGCTCTTAATCTTCTCAGTGGAGCCATCTGTTTGAAATAAAAAGATCTTGTTTGATTCAGACACATGGTTTTGTAATATATTTTCTCCCTGTCTTTTGATATAACAGCATTACGCTTGTATTGTGTGTGGTAGAAACCCAATATGGGCTGTAAAGCAGTGAAGCGCTGGTGTTTTTATGAAACGCTATCCACTGTTTCGGCAGCTGAAGTATCTATTTCCACACCTTATACGGGCCACAATCGATGAGACCGATCCATTTCTGTGGAGTTTGGTGTGCAGTGTTTTCCCCTGGCCGTGGGTAAATGAATGGCCATTTTGCAGAAAGTGGGACTCTCTCTTGTCTCTCATCTCTGATCTGAGTGCTAGTAATCTCTCTCTCTCTTTCTCTCTCAGCTGATAGGCTATTCTCCATACACACAGCCACTCTCTCGGATGTCAGGAGCTTTCTGTTGCACAGTGAGCTAACATGAATGTCTCAAATGGAACACAAAACAAGCAAGGTTATTTTATTTAATTTTTTTATTTTATTGCATTTTTTTTTGTTAGTAATTAGTGAATGGTGGAATCAGAAATGTTTCAGGTTTAGTATAACATAGAGGTCTGCACGGGCTTAAACTGAAGCCCGAACCTGGCCCGTACTCGAGATCGTCTGACATGTCTCGATCCGACCCGAGTGGCACAGTTAAATTTAGAGCCCGAACCCGAAATCTTTTTTTTTTTCCACAACTAATAGCCAATTAAAAAAAAAAAAATTGCAACAGTCAGTAAACAAATGCATGTAAAGAAACATTCATTAAGGCTCGGCCAGTTCACAAGGCAAAAGAAAAATCACTTACCAGTAATGAAAGTTTATGAACATCAGGTGCAGTGGTCACATAAATTCTGCAGAGTTTTTGAATGGTTGTATAGGCCTACGACAAGACGATAATTCTTCCACTGTGCAAATTATGGTCATTTTCGTCAGTTAAGGCTCGTTACCATTCGGCCTGCGGCGAGAGAGACAGAGGGATGAAAGTTGCGTGTGTGAACCTGCATCTGCACGTCTCCCTCTACAAGCAATGGGGCTTAATTACTTCAAAAACAGCGATTTTTTTTTTCCCCACTCATTGCAGAGAAATCTAACATTGCGAGTCAGTAAGTTTCCATGCTGTGTGTGCGCTGCACGATCTCTGATATCTGTGTGCAATAATGTGTGTGTCCGTGCGTCTATGAAAGCAGCGTAGCCTACTGCATATAGTTTTAGTTTAGCTACAAACCCGAGCCCGACCCGAACCCGAAGCTATTAATTAAACATTAACCCGAACCCAACCCGAAAGTATTTTGGGACCTGTCGGGTAGCAGACCTCTGGTATAACATAACGCTGAGATACTGCATTGGTCTACAATTACATTATTTTAACGGGTATACTTTATGTAGCAAAGGCATGTTGTTTTATGTGGACTGGTGCCACAAAATGTGTATTAAAATCCTCAGATCTGTCCTCAGACTTTACCGCCATTAGCCTGTGTACTGCATCTGAGTTTGGCTTTTAGCTATATTAGAAACATGCGTTTGTTTAGCCCAGGGGAGTCCAGAGTTACAGTCTCCTGTCTGCGTGCTGTCATAACACTTGAGCTGTTCTCACCTCATTTCTGAACAAGCTGCTGATTTATAGGTTTAAAGGTGAACTATGCAGCACATCATATTGATAGAGAGAGGCCATTTATACATCGCTCGCTCTCGCTCTCTCACCTGTCCAACAGTATTGATTATGCTCTCCTTTTGAGCTCCCATAGAGGTGATAGTGTGACCTTCCCAGCCATTCCATTAGCGGTATTACTATTCAGTCCAATTGCACTTTAGACTATAGACACACACACACACGCATGCTACCACACTATTACGTCACTGCTAATTCAGGTCTATATTACTAATGTTTCGATTGGAAAAGATGAGGAAATGTCAAAATGAACAGGCGTCAAATAACCGTGATTAAATCAAAAACACTCCCTATGGGGCAAAGTGCCAAATTCCTTACAAGGGCTTGCGGCTGTAATTTACTATGTTTGATAGCCATTTACTATTATACGTTGATATATCATTTTCTCCCTGGAGGCTGCAGGGGTTCGATTTTGGCCCAGTAGCAGACAAAACTGTGTTTATTTCTGAGTGTGTACTTCGCTCTATATAAATGGATAAGATTGCTTTTAGCAGGTTGGGGCCTGTAAATAGTAGACTACATATAGAGAGACTACATATAGAGACTACACATAAATTCAAAACTTGTTTCATAGAGAAAGATCTGATGAAATGCATCATGGGAAGGTATCTTTTACAGAGAAATCCACATGTTACAGAGACATGTTTTATTGCCACGCTGATCACCTGTAAACACATGTGACTCTGAGTGCAGGTAATAAATGTCACTCTGTGATGGGAATATGCGATCAAGCCGGGAGCAGAAATGCATGGGATTGTAAAAAGAAGACAGACTATAAAAATGTACCTCCCCAGATGTCCTACTGTTTACGAAACCTCACATTTCCCACTAAGTCTTTCAAAAGAGACACCCCACTGATCAAAACAAGGACGTCTCAGCCCCCAACCAGGGGTCGGGGTTAGAAAAGTTTAATTAATCTGGCAGTGAGTGTAAATAGGATCATTACTCTGAGTTTAACATGGATATTGAATCTGATGAGTGCAAAACAACACAAAAAGAAAAACAGCGTGGCTGGTGTTTAAATGCCACACACATAGACGTTTCTCCATTCTCTCACCAGCACTCGGCGCATCCCCACAGCCCCCGGTTGTGTCTCTAATTGGAGTGTGTTCTGAACTTTGTCATTTGCTGAGATGTGATGTTGAATGGTGACAATAAAATGACATGGGTGGGTGTGAAGGGGAGAGTAATGGAGAGAGTGAAGAAAACCGGAAGGACATGATTTGCTGATGGCTTTTTGTGTAGCTCGGAGGTTGTGCGCCAAGTACAATCTCTTAGACTGCCCACAATAGGCCTTCACTTAGGTTATGTTGTCGGCAAAGCCTAAAATCCCTGAATTTCTGTGCCGGGTGACTGTTATTTTGGATTTCTGAGGCTGATAACGGTAAGCACAGTATCTGGAGGTTTTCCGTCGTGTTTTTTTGCGACGCATCCTTTGACTTTGATGAATCTATGAACCAAGCTGAGCTCCTTTAAAGGGATAGTTCATCCAACAATGAAAATCCTGTCATCTACTCACCCACATGTAATTATTTGCTGAAAATCTTTCACTCCGCTGTAGCAAAAAATGGCAGAATTAGGTCTGATGTCAATGTTTGACCATGAGACACTTGAGAATCAAAGGTGTTAGATATCAGTGATGACTAATGGTGTCAGTGTGCTTTTTGTAGCCTTTTGTTACTTTTTAGCTCATATTATTATACTACAATATATTTCTGGTTGAGCTATCCTTTTAACAAATTGCAGTATAGGATACAAAGGGGAATCATTTCCTTCACATGTCAACAAAACTGGCATATGTGACTGATGACTAGGTCAGTCAGACATTAAACCAACTGACCAGCTGTTTGTATACTTTGTTGCCCTTGAGTTTTGACCTTGATCCTATGCCTGACCTTGACCTCTTTATGTATTGCATTTGGGAAGACATGGACAGCTGCCGTCATTGATTTTTGTGACCTTTCACATGTTTGACTGTGTCTTTAATCACATTTTTCTTTTTGTTTATCCAATGCTTTGAATTTCCATTATTTGAAAATCAAGTTTGGCTGCCCCACTTGTACTGATAAAACTGTGTACTGTTCACCTGCCCAATCCTGATGGAGCCTTCAGGCCCCAGAGACCCCTGCTATGCTTCTTGGCCAGGGTTGGTTTGAGTGCATTTATTGTGTTTTGTTTTGGGGAGCTGGGGGATAGAAAGACACAACAGGGAAGGTTTGACTCAACTTCTTGTGGTTTGTTTGAAAATCAGTATGTCACTTTTCTTTTGATGTCTCTCCCTTTGTCTCCTTCTGTCTGTCTCGCTCTCTCTTTGCTGTCATCTCTCGTTTAGGATGAAGGGTTTAGGAATAGTGCAAAGGTTTACAGTGTTTTCATCTCTGAAGTGACATCTACTGTAATGCACAGTTTGGGTTTGCTTTGCAATATCACATGCACGCACATGCAGATCTCCGTTGCATCTCTGAATAATTAACATTTTGGGAGGCAGCATGTGTTCCTGTAAGAAGTCAGTCCAAACTGAGTGTCAGATCGAATAAAAATACCTCCTAGATTGCTTGTTGCAGTATTAGAAAACCTCAACGCACCCTCACAGGACTGTAGTTCACACGCTGTATCTACTAAAGGACCGTTTCATTCCGTTTGTAAATGTGCACTATGCAAGACATCAGAACATGCAGATGGTATTTAACCAACAGCCTCAGTATCTCAAAAATATAGTTTATCCACCAGTTTAAATGTAGAGTTTGAAAAAATGGAACGGGAGTTTCTTTGCTCTTTCTCAAATTAAATCCCATTTACTGTCATTGTTTGGAAAAGACCTGATAAAGATTTATTTTTGGGTGACCTATTACTGTAATCTCACCACATCACTCACCACATCACTAATTCAAATCAAAGTAGGGTGTGAGACATGAAAACGACACATTCATTCGCTGTTAGAATGTGTCAATGAATCTCTGCTTTATGAATTTGAAGTTTAGAAGGCTATTAATGGTATTTATTATGGTAGAGAAAGATGCAGATTTATGAGTGTTATGTATAAATTATGACACCCCAAGTATAAAAAGGCGATGAATGATGAAGTGCATATCTGTGCAATAACAAGTCTATTTCCCATTTCCATGATTAATGCTTGACATATCCCAGCTGACCACTAAAGCAGAACTGTGATCTCTCACACCCGCTAACACCAGGAAATTAGTATCATAAATGAGCCTGTTTATTAATACGCTTTACAGAATAGCAAACTACTGACTGACACTCTAACCCCTGTTTGAATATTTGATTATTATTACACTCATGAATTATAAATTGCTTTCCATTACTGAATGCAGCTACAAACCAGTGATGTTGACATACTGGCTACATACAGCAACATGTGTGGCCTTTAGGGGACTTTAATTAATTTATTGATGCGAAATAAGCTTTGAACCATGTTAGCTAGAAAAACATGATAATCATGAGGGGAAATTTCCCCAAATTGAGGTCAAACTCCAGTCCTGGCCTATAGGTTTTATTTTTAAGTATGAAGTGGGTGTGAAGTTGAGAGAGAGAAACAGCATTGGTAAAACTGTCATACAGCGAAGACAGAAATTGAATTGCGAGTGAAGAATAAGGCTCTATTTTTATTCTCTCCTCCATTTCAGTGAGTGGGGACGATAGGCTCTGAGTGCCACTGATGGAGGGATGATAGAACCTGCCCCCCATCAGATAGCGCAGCATCTTTCCTCTCACACACAAGATACTAAGCCCAGTTCATGTGCCAATGTTTTGCGTCTATCTGTTAAGACAACAGCACCGTCCAATCCCCTCCTCTAGATAAGCACGCTCAGGAGCAGGAAAGAATTTTATTAGCTGATTTAATGATTTGGGGATGATATAAATCCTCCCTCAGGCATTTTATTTGATAACACTTTCTTTGTAGCCTGTGTATATAAAAATGCATTATAATTGTATACATTATGCATTGTATGCACATTGTAACCCATTATATCTTTACAGTTGTAGACCGTTATAATGTCACCTTCAATTCAAAGTTGGATGTGGGTAATTCATACTTGACAATGTTGGTATTTTTGTGCATTTCTGTGCTTAAAAGTGAATATTTATTATATTGCCACATTTGTAAAATCATACACTTGTACCTTGGCAGGGATTGGTATGAAATTGTTTAATATTTTCATAGAAAGTTTATTAGTCTCACTTCAGTTGTCTGTTTTAATGCTAACTATTCATAATTGCACCTTTTGCTCATGCTGTGTTAATGCATTATACAAATTATGAATAGGTGGGTATTATATCTATGGTTACCTTCCTAGTATACTAGAACATACAACTAAATATAAAGTATTATGTGTTTATTATGTACACAGGCTTCATAGAAATTGTTTCACATTGTAACCCATTATATCTTTACAGTTGTAGACCGTTATAATGTCACCTTCAATTCAAAGTTGGATGTGGGTAATTCATACTTGACATAATGTTGGTATTTTTGTGCATTTCTGTGCTTAAAAGTGAATATTTATTATATTGCCACATTTGTAAAATCATACACTTGTACCTTGGCAGGGATTGGTATGAAATTGTTTAATATTTTCATAGAAAGTGTATTAGTCTCACTTCAGTTGTCTGTTTTAATGCTAACTATTCATAATTGCACCTTTTGCTCATGCTGTGTTAATGCATTATACAAATTATGAATAGGTGGGTATTATATCTATGGTTACCTTCCTAGTATACTAGAACATACAACTAAATATAAAGTATTATGTGTTTATTATGTACACAGGCTTCATAGAAATTGTTTATTTCTTACCCCGTCCCCCCATTGTCTACCTTCTTTCACCATCTTGATCTCACAGGCTCTTTCTTTTTGTCGGAAGATGAAAGTCTCCCCATGACTCTTTTCTGAAGCCCTCAATGAGCCCAAATGAAGGGGGAGAGACGACGGCCCCTCCTCAGCTTGCCTCTCGCTGCAGGCTGCGCAGAGCAGGATCTGGGAACAAGGCAAGGGATCCGGGCGCAGCCCCCCGTGGGCAACGGACGACATCAGAGTTAGTGTATTATGGGGTGTCGTGGGGTGTGTGTCAGTGGGGGTTGGAGCTGGGCATTGTGAAGTGTTTTTTTTATTATACCGTAATCCGGACAGCTGTTCTGGATAGATGCCCGCTCCCCAAACACTCCGCCTCACTGCGACTCTGCCTTTATGGCTTCTGCCTGTGGGCAATAGATTCCTCTAATTGTACACATCAACACGCTGGTGTCATTTTCCTTATTCCATGGTGCACAGTGTGGCATCCTTATTGTGCAGTTCACCAGGGCACCATTCGCATGCATGTCTGGGTGCGATATGAATCGCACACGTGCCAAAATATTAATCACGTTTTTATGTGTCATAATAATTAATGAGTTCGGTTGAAGGTATAGCTGGGCCTGGTTTCTGGAGATTTATCTGCATTAACATAAACACACGCTCATCAACCCTTCGCACTTAAACACAGTAGTAGGATCTGAGGAACTCCTTACACCTGCAGCTGGCTTTTGATTGAGTCGTGTCTCACCGGGGGACCTCTCAAGGCGAGACACGTGCGTCCCTCTCTTAATTACCCCTTCAGCCGCCTGCCAACTTTCAGTTCCCCCCTTTTTAACGAAGGCGACTTCTCGCACAGAGGGGTGCGACGCTCCTCTTTTTGGAGGGCAGATATCAAAAGAGCCTTGGTCTCAGCGTCTGGATCTCCTAGAGCTTTCAGAAGTGTATTGAAATTAAGCTAATGACTGGTTTAACACTCGCCCCTGTGGGATCATTCTGCGTATGGGCCAAACCTGACACCACTGGCGCACAGATTAATCTCCTAGGACGGTCAATAAAAGATCACATAGGGCCTTATGTCACTCATCTGACCAGAGAAGAGAAAGAAACAGAAATGCAGAGAATAAATTGCATAATATTCAATAAATCTCTACCAGAAGCTGTGTGCTCATTAAAAACTGCCCTCTCAGATTTTTGAGCCAAGTGAAAATTTTTCACCCGAGCCAAAACTAAAACTCTGTGACAGAAATCGAGAAAAATTACACATTCACACGTCTAAATTTGGTCAGTCTGTACTTTTAGCAGATCATTTGCTTTAAAATGAATTTGGTGTCACTTACCCAGCACCATGCAGCTCAGTGTAAGAAGGTTTGAATATTTCTGAAAGAAAAAGTCAAAATGTCAAAGCTGCTCTTTTACATAGACAACAATGCAAATGCATGTTGATCACTGGCTGTCAAGTTCAGCTGCAGTTTTGCTTAGTTCATAAAAAAAGTATGGAAAGAAAGGAAGGAAGGATGAGGGCAGATCTTTTAAAGCTGAAGGTGGTGGTTTGCTCTTTGATGTGTTAAGTGTGCGAGTGGGCTCAATGCAGTAGTGTTGCTCTTTTAACAGCAGGAGTGGGGCTGGGGTCCTGATCTCACTCCGTCAGCTCAAGTGCCGCATCAAGTGCTGTGCAGCTGCGGATATGAATATCAAGAACCAGATTCAAATCAGGCGAACTTATTACATCAGTTGACGTTCTCATGCCTGTGTGCACGTGTATGTTCCAAGAAGGGTGTATGACAGTTCATTCGTTTGGGTACTGTAGCTGAATTAAATACACACCACTGTCCTGTCTTAAAGTCTTGATTAGATGTCCACATCTGTTTTCCTTAGCCCACTGTGAACATTGGTTCAGGAAAAGCCTCTGGAGAGAGACACTGCTGCAGGCTAGAGGGTTAACAGTGTCCCGTGACTGTGTCTGGCAAAATGTCTGGATTAAAAATACATGCGTGTGATGATCAGACTGCCAAACTGAGTTAGACAGTTGAAGAGAAGAGGAGAGAATATATGAAATATATTCTTCTCATGCAGAACCCCTCCCTTGCTTCTCCTTCTCCCACTATTTTGATAGTGTCGTAGCCGATGCACAATCTGGAAACTTACTACACATTTTTTGCTTGTGATGGATGAATAACTTGGTAAATTTGGATCATTTGATTTAGCGTCTGAATCAAATGACATTGTGAAAACTCATAAGAACTGAAAACAAGGCCCATGATGTGCAGTATTTATTTGTGGAAATGTTATGGTACATACTCAGTAGCCGCCTGCCAACTTTCAGTTCCCCCCTTTTTAACGAAGGCGACTTCTCGCACAGAGGGGTGCGACGCTCCTCTTTTTGGAGGGCAGATATCAAAAGAGCCTTGGTCTCAGCGTCTGGATCTCCTAGAGCTTTCAGAAGTGTATTGAAATTAAGCTAATGACTGGTTTAACACTCGCCCCTGTGGGATCATTCTGCGTATGGGCCAAACCTGACACCACTGGCGCACAGATTAATCTCCTAGGACGGTCAATAAAAGATCACATAGGGCCTTATGTCACTCATCTGACCAGAGAAGAGAAAGAAACAGAAATGCAGAGAATAAATTGCATAATATTCAATAAATCTCTACCAGAAGCTGTGTGCTCATTAAAAACTGCCCTCTCAGATTTTTGAGCCAAGTGAAAATTTTTCCCCCGAGCCAAGACTAAAACTCTGTGACAGAAATCGAGAAAAATTACACATTCACATGTCTAAATTTGGTCAGTCTGTACTTTTAGCAGATCATTTGCTTTCAAATGAATTTGGTGTCACTTACCCAGCACCATGCAGCTCAGTGTAAGAAGTTTTGAATATTTCTGAAAGAAAAAGTCAAAATGTCAAAGCTGCTCTTTTACATAGACAACAATGCAAATGCATGTTGATCACTGGCTGTCAAGTTCAGCTGCAGTTTTGCTTAGTTCATTAAAAAAAAGTATGGAAAGAAAGGAAGGAAGGATGAGGGCAGATCTTTTAAAGCTGAAGGTGGTGGTTTGCTCTTTGATGTGTTAAGTGTGCGAGTGGGCTCAATGCAGTAGTGTTGCTCTTTTAACAGCAGGAGTGGGGCTGGGGTCCTGATCTCACTCCGTCAGCTCAAGTGCCGCATCAAGTGCTGTGCAGCTGCGGATATGAATATCAAGAACCAGATTCAAATCAGGCGAACTTATTACATCAGTTGACGTTCTCATGCCTGTGTGCACGTGTATGTTCCAAGAAGGGTGTATGACAGTTCATTCGTTTGGGTACTGTAGCTGAATTAAATACACACCACTGTCCTGTCTTAAAGTCTTGATTAGATGTCCACATCTGTTTTCCTTAGCCCACTGCGTGAGCAACTCCGTTTGTTTGTCCGAGGGAGCAACAGTAACTAAGAGGGGCGGGGCTTACCGATAGGTCAATTGTTCTTTTGTTTGTTTATATTTGTGTGTGATAGACACTCAGCACTTCGATAAAGTGACATTCTCCACTAACCCCCACCCCCCCCCCCCCCCAAGTGTATTGGAGAGAAAATCACAGCTGTGTGCTGAAGAGACGACTGCTTGATGCTGCTGGCACACAAGTCAGACAAAGTTCCTTGAGGAGATCAGTGTTGAAACATCTCTATTATGCAACTGTATAATGAACTTTAGGTTAGTGCTTTTTCTCAAAATGGGTGCACTCTTGCACTCTTGAAAATAGTTTTTTTTTATCAGTTTAGAGTTTTTAAAGTGGCTTTATAGTTCATGTTACATGACAAGGTTCCTTGGATCAAGGTTTTGGTGTCTGGATTCCTGTAAAAAGATTTCATCAGGCTTTACAGTATTTCCTAAGAAGGAGAGAAAGAAAAAAAGTTTATATGCAGCCGTATAGGTGTGTTTTCTTTGTGTGCACGTCAACTCCTTTGTTCCTCTCAA
>NW_015505716.1:302017-303002 GCF_001515645.1 Sinocyclocheilus grahami | reverse complement strand
ATTCGTTTGGGTACTGTAGCTGAATTAAATACACACCACTGTCCTGTCTTAAAGTCTTGATTAGATGTCCACATCTGTTTTCCTTAGCCCACTGTGAACATTGGTTCAGGAAAAGCCTCTGGAGAGAGACACTGCTGCAGGCTAGAGGGTTAACAGTGTCCCGTGACTGTGTCTGGCAAAATGTCTGGATTAAAAATACATGCGTGTGATGATCAGACTGCCAAACTGAGTTAGACAGTTGAAGAGAAGAGGAGAGAATATATGAAATATATTCTTCTCATGCAGAACCCCTCCCTTGCTTCTCCTTCTCCCACTATTTTGATAGTGTCGTAGCCGATGCACAATCTGGAAACTTACTACACATTTTTTGCTTGTGATGGATGAATAACTTGGTAAATTTGGATCATTTGATTTAGCGTCTGAATCAAATGACATTGTGAAAACTCATAAGAACTGAAAACAAGGCCCATGATGTGCAGTATTTATTTGTGGAAATGTTATGGTACATACTCAGTTATTTCATTGTTCAGGTCTGAAATCAGTTGAAATACAAAATGGTTCCACAAGAAATTTACAAATCCTGGCTGAAAACCAGTGTGATTTTAGATGGAAACATGTGGCCAGTTTCTCCTTGTTTCCATTTCTTTGTCTCTCTCACATTGTTTTTCTATTTCACAATAATAAGCAATATGAGGCAGGTCGGCTGAAATGATTAAAAGAAATGTACTGCTGGGAGATGGACAGTGTCCTTTCTTTGCATTGTTTTCCCCCTCCCCTGTTGTTGGGTGTGAAACGAGAAGGAGAGACTGAAAGAGAGCAAGAAACGGAGCAAGCCAGAGCTGAATCAATCCTACTTGTTTGTCTTGAGAGGTGACACTTCGAAAAGGGTAGCATTTCTCGCCATCGTTTTTCTTGCTTCTTGCTTGGACATTGAAGCGCGAGGCTCTCAGCCAAGAGTTTTTAAAGCAACACCCTCAAGGTGTCA
>NW_015505716.1:298164-300738 GCF_001515645.1 Sinocyclocheilus grahami | reverse complement strand
CAAGAGTTTTTAAAGCAACACCCTCAAGGTGTCACTTTTTAGAGAATAATTTTGGGGATAGCTGTTCTCCGTGATAGAGAGCTTACAGTAGGCGTCCACAGGAACAGACAAGAAGTGGCATGTGTCTAGAGAAGTGTCAGCCGTCTGTTTGAAAAGGTTGTCGCTGTCGATCCAGAAGACAGCTGTTTTTTTTAGAACCTGACGTGCTCGGTTGTAATTGACCTACAGCCGTATGGGTGTGTTTTCTTTGTGTGCACGTCAACTCCTTTGTTCCTCTCAACACTAATGGGAATGAATTTTAAATAGGTGCCAGTTGACGTATGGCCATGTGTTTACGGGTTCTCACATATGCTAGTTGTCTGTGTGTTTAATGACAGCCTCTAGTGTTGCTGACAGTCTGTTTGGGCCATGTGTCTGCTCGTGTTGTCATAGATTTATGGCATTACATTACCCAAGAACGACACCGGACCACTTACCCTCAGTCCCATGTGTGCATTAGCACACCTTCTCAACACACACACACTTCTATACATCAGACACTCGTGCTCGTCTGCTTCTAAAGTGCAGGTTGGTGACCATACGACTGAGTTGGTTCAATATCGCAGCAGCTGCATGCGATCTCACCCCGAGAGCAGAGTGCAGGACACAAGCATCGCTTTAATGGCTTTGAACTCGTGTTGGCCGCTAAATGAGAGTATATCCACACTTACACGTCATGTGCACACATACACCCTTCGTATCATCTTCACTGAATAATTCCGCTCTGTTGGAAAGTTTCCAGCCTGTGCTTATTAATGAAGAGAGATGAACAAACTGTACCCGTCCTGCTGGAAGAACGATGAGAAAAAAAACAGAATAGAGACAGCCAATCTTTCGGCCTCAAATCATTTATGTAAAAAGCGCTTCATCATGCTTGATTCTGCCCTGTGTGCTCCCACTTCTCTCGCCCTCGCTCTGTTTCTTAATTTGTCTGCCTTTCTGTCTTATTTCCATCTCAGCTCCAATGTTTGTCTGCCACCTTGCCTCAGAACACTTGCTGTGTGAATATGTGGGTTTTTGTGTGTGCGAGTGTGAAATTGTTGGGTCTCTTTAAGCTTGTCAAGTCTTTATACACCAATCACATAGCATATAGACTGATTAGTGGTGTTTACTAAGGCAAGCATCAGTATTACTAGAGCTGATGCATGCGGAACTCCTCAGCAACCACCTACCCGGTCATCTTGGCAACAGCTTTCACATTTTCTTGCTGGTGGTGCTTCAGTTTTCACATGCTGGAGCTACATTAGGAGGAATAAATGAATTTATTTTTGGATTAACTATCCATTTCCTAAGCAGATGTTTTGAACAATGTCTATTTAAAAAAGTGTTTTATTTTGTTTTATTTTACTTTACTTTACCCACAACCAGAACCCAAAATCATTCTTTTAGTGCCATAGCAACATGCACACCTGATCTCAGACATCAGAGCTCAAAGTCTTGTCATTTGTACGTTTCCTTTTCCTCTTACTGGACTCATGCCAGTCTAATCACATTTTACATGCTCTTTTATTTTCACTGTCCTTCATTCTGTTGACGCCTTAAGCTCATACACACACACACACATATATATACATCATCAGCCGTCCCCTGAAGAGGAGTCACACATGGTGTGACCTGTGTGTGTGTGTTTTCTGTGACCTGTAGAGTTTGGCACCAGACTTCTCCAGATGCCACACGCTGGAAGCATATGCTACATCTTTGTCTGCATAGTACTGTGGTTTGCTGCATTTCATTGCAGGCTTCCACATGTACAGCTTTCTTTGTGTCTGTGTTTCTGGCAATGTTTATGACGCTTTTGTTTGTTTATGCACCTGTCTCTCCTTCAGTCTCACCTTCCAGTCTCTTTCTATCTCCTTTTCTCTTTTTCATTGATTTTCCTCTTCCATCGTTGGACTCAGATGAGGCTAGCCATTCTATATTTAGTTGTGCTTCCTAAGGCAAACATCACTATTATTATTGCTCACAATTGATTATTGGCCAGTAAGAAAACTTCCAGAATAAAAACGTTGCAACCATGTAGAAACAAAACAAAACAACTACCTAGCAGTGCTTTAGCACCTGTATTGGAGAGTTTTATTGATAGGCATGAGAGAAAAAAATCGATTCACCTAACTATCGCGATTCTTTTTAAAGGGTCATATGATGCGATTTCAAGTTTTCCTTTCTCTTTGGAGTGTTACAAGCTGTTCGTGAATAGATAAGATCCCTAAAGTTGCAAAGACTAAAGTCTCAAAACCAAAGAGATATTCTTTATCAAAGTTAAGACTCTGCCACACCCCCCTAAAATGGCTCGTTCTAACACGCCCCCACATATCTAGGTCACTATGTGGGAATATTTGCATAATGCGCCCAAATGTTCACGCAAAGAAAGAAGGCGTGGTTTCAGTAACCGCAGTTAGTGTTGAAGCAGCCATGTCAGGGAGACGCTGTGTGTTTCTAGGTGAAAGCAAAAGCACTTTATTTGGCCTTCCGAAAGTAGATGCATTTAGGAATCTTTAAGATTACTTACAACAGAACAGCAATGCATTTTATGGA
>NW_015505716.1:291792-293105 GCF_001515645.1 Sinocyclocheilus grahami | reverse complement strand
CAATGCACTGGGTCAGCTGGCCAATCAGAGCAGACTGCGCTTGTCGGAAGGAGGGACTTTGTAGAAAACGAAGCGTTTGAGAGAGGCGGGGCATAGAGGACCTACAGTAATGTACAGTATTTGAAAAATAATGTGTTTTTTGAACATTAAAGCATGCCAACATATTCTGTTACACCAAATACACAAAATAATGATCTTTAAAAAAGCATCATATGACCCCTTTAAAACGATTTAAAAATCAATTGGTTTATCTCAGAATCGATTTATATTTAATTATTTTACTTTTCCTAAGAGGTGGTCGGGAGAAGTTAGCGCTTTTATTCCAACAGAGGGTGAAATGTATAGGTGTGTTCAATTAAAGCAGCAGCGTTCAGACCGATCGGCTTATGACATCAAAGCACCGCGTCATACAACATCATACCGCGTCATGCTTTGTCATACAATGAGCGGTCTGCATGCGCAGTGCCGCTAAATTAGATGACGTCGTATACGTTTCAAGCCGGCGCGAGAAAGCAAAACCATGACGGAGGCCGAGGATCAAACCTCTTTGAGAATTCTTTCTGCACCTTCACGTTTTGAATTCCAAGTGTGGAAACACTTTAGATTTTACACACAGCCGGGAAAACATGACTAAAACTGTATGCAAAGTAACATAGAACTTAATTTTATTTCAGAAAGTATTTTTTTCCCCTACTCATTTTGTTGAACATTTGACTATTATGTTCATGTGCAAGTTAAGGGTTTTGGTACTTAAAAGTTTAATTGTTCAAGGTATTTTAAAATATGCACTGTGTATGTGTATGCTCCTGTAATAAAAGTTCAGAAAGATGCATTGTTTTTGTTAATATGACTCATTTACAGTCTCTTTAAGGGTGTGATCAAGTATTTTCCATTGTCTAGTCTTTAATAAGCAAACAAAATCACAATAAATTGTAATATTGAATGCAATAGTTATATAATCGCAATACTCAATTATCGCAATATATATTGTATCGGCACAGAAGTATCGGGATAGTATTGAATCGGCAGATTAGCGTATCGTCCCAGCCCTATATATTGATAAGCATCATTAATTTTCTTCAAACCATGTAAAAACGTCAAGTTTGGAAAAACATGAGGGCGAGTAATTTTTTGCTTTTATTTGTTATGTTTTTGTGTCTTTTTGTTTTTTGTTTTGTTTTACTTTGCTTTGCTTTGCTTTTTGTTTTGTTTGTCTTGCTTTGTCTTGCTTTGCTTTGCCTTTTTTGTCCATGCATTGAAAGCCAAAGTTATTGTTTTGGATCCCATTCACTTGCATTGTATATAAAAAAAAA
>NW_015505716.1:249530-290492 GCF_001515645.1 Sinocyclocheilus grahami | reverse complement strand
CAATTGTGGTGATCAAATAATTATAATCTCATAACGAAGTGATATAATGGAGGCAGGGCATTTAACAATTTAACAATAAACTTTATTATCCAAAATGAGTCTGACACCAGTGCACTGAACAATAAAGTTGAAGTTTATTCAACTTTATTTAAATTCAGTTCCATTCAACTTTATTTCGTTGAAGTTTATTTCACTTCAAAACATTCATTCACGGATTTGCACTACTGTCTTCACACACAGATTAACCTTATTAGAGAAGTGTGAAGTGTGACATAATATACCTCTGTAAATAAATACAATTAAAATTCTCGTCTCGCGCACTTTTAATGCCTTTTGAATGTAACGTGTGTGTTCCCTTGGAACTGGAATCATGGCGGAATATCATGTGAAGTCCACTTCGCAGGGCACTTATGGTTGAATAAGACAATGATTGAATGCTGCTGCCTGAACAAGAGACCTCCTTACTGAAGTGAAAGTGTTGGCTGGTGTCACTCACGCGAACACAGCGGCGGATCTCCACCAAATTTGGGGGATCCCTTCACCTCGAGGAGCCCTCTCGAACGCCACCCTCCGCGCATCAGTAGCCCCCTGGGATCACCAGATCGGTCGGCGTCCGACCGCGAATTTAACCGCCTGTAACTCCCGGACCCTGGATGCTATCGATGGCGGGGGTGGTCTCATTCAAAAGGGGGCCTCGAGATGTACACTTGATTCGGCGTTCGAGAGGGTTCCTCGAGCTGAAGGTATCCCCCAAATTTGGTGCGGATCTGCCGCGCTGTTACGGAGATATGGCCGTTCAAAGTTTCAGTGGTATTCCATACACTTAAGCTTTAAAGCGTTTCATCCAGGTCGCCAGTATCAAACAATGGAGCGCGCTCTGCTGAACAAACTACATAATTACACCATTTATAAGCATTTTATCTGCGTTTTATGTTCTGTAAAAAAATAATTCATATCGGCAGCATATTCACCAATATACCGAGGAATTTACCAATTAATTCTTTAAAAATCCTACAATGTGATTTTCTGGATTTTTTTTTTCTCATTTTGTCTCTCATAGTTGAGGTATACCTATGATGAAAATTACAGGCCTCTCTCATCTTTTTAAGTGGGAGAACTTGCACAATTGGTGGCTGACTAAATACTTTTTTGCCCCACTGTATCTGCGACAGGCTCATAAAATCAGCAAAACGATATATTGGTCGGGTTCTACTCTCTATATTAAATATTACCTCACCTTAAATGCAATTTTAAATGAAATTGTCAGTGGTGTGTTTGTTAAACCTGTTTTACACAGGTACAACTGTGGCTCTCTAATTGGACTGGATTGTACTATCCTGTTGTGAGTCTTGTGTAGACATCTCTCCCTTCCCAAGAGTGCTGTGTGTACCTGCAGTCAGTAAATTCAGCCTCTCAGGGAATCTCTGTGTTTACAAGAGCTCATGCAACAGGATTTAAGTGGGATGATTCTGACTTTGTTGTTGTGTAGATGTCTAACACTGAAGTAACTGATCTGCTTTTGTGGTCCAATTTGAAACCCTTTCCCTTTTATCCCTACTTTTTTTTTCCCATGCGGTAGCCATTTTGTTTTCTGCATCCAAGAAAGTTTAAACTGAAGTTTCGGAGATCAGTGAGTAGTTTTAGGGAAAACGCTTCTTGGCTTTTATTGAGCCTTAGAGAAATCATGTTGTCTTAATAGTTCACGCTCTAATGCACAAGTGGGTTTCGCTTTATTTGGGTAGAAATGTCTATAAACAATTGCATCGAAGAGGCCTTCATACAGCTCTTTGCACGCTGGAATGGTGTAATGTAATAAATCAATTCGCCCGTGGGTCTTGACACGTCTGGCAGCCCTGTGAAAGCCTGGCATAAACACACTGATATAATCTGCTTCTGATCGGCATGGAAACTTGATACCTTATTAAATGTTTCACTAGCACTGATGCTCATGCCTACAGCTAATTGGGAAGGCTGTGTGTTTGTGTGTGTATGCGTCTCTTCTCTTTAACCCCTTGATGTCCTAGAGCGAATGCTAGCATGCCAACATTGCCTTGCAAAATGGTAAGCACAGGTGTTAATTCAACATTAGACAGATGTTAGATGTTCGTCTTGGGTGAGAGTGGCAATTAACCCCATAACAATGCATGTGCTTTTCTATCATTTGATTGGATGGTAGAATGAAGACATAAAGTTCAATCTGGTAATTCATTTATTACCTTGTCAGTGGATAGTACACAATATCTGTATTTAGTTCTTTAGTTATTTGAGTAAATATTGTGTTAAGGGTTCATATTTCAGCGATTTGTTGTACATATCATTTGCTTTCATTACAATAAGCGTTAAATCATCCATTGGCCACCCTGATATATCAGCATCAGTTAATGTAAATCTCAAATCAGTTAACCACTAGTTGCTTATCTCCATCACTTTTCATGCATCCTGCAGTGAGCCTTTGGTGCCGGTGCTGAGACTATTTAGCTCAGTGACCCAGTAAATCCTCCCAGACATGTGGCCTCCTGCCCCCTGCCATACCCAGGCCATTAGATCTGCCCCAGGGCCCAGGGACCAACCTGCACGAGAGGAGATGAAGGGATGATTAAACACCAGCATCCGAGATGACCTCATCACTCTGTTTTGGACTCATGTAGCTTTGCCATACAGCCTCTTTTTGGCAATCTTTGATTTAGTTAAACATGAACACTGTTTAAGGAAACTGTGGTGTGTTGCTAGATAATGTTTTCATAAATTATACAAGAAATGCCATTCACAACTCATTTTACTTTTGTGATCTAGCATATTTCCAAGTGAAAAATATTATTACACTAGAAGAAATATCTAATATGAATTGATTTGATCACAAAAAGTAGTGTACAGTGCATGAAAGAAAGGAGTTCAGTAGGTTAAAAAAAGAAAACTTAAGGGGAAAGTCGTTTCAGAGGTGAAGCAATTTATTATACTAAAACTCAAAGGTCAGTAACGTTTTTAAAAAATGCTGTTATTTTTAACTCGTGATTTCCACAAAAATATTAAAATAACAGATTTTAATTTTTATATATTTTAAATGTAATTTATTGCTGTGATGACAAAGCCAAATTTTCAGCAGCCAGTCCTCCGTGTTATATTAACTTTCAGAAATAATTATAACAATTTACTGTTCAAGAAACAATTACTAGTATTATCAATGTTAAAAACAGTTGAGCTCCTTAATAAAATAAAAAATGTATAAAAGATTACAAAGATATACATGAAATTTGTATTTGAAATGATGTGCATTAATGAACTTGCATGAAATATATATTGAAATGCATATCTGAAATGACGTGCACTGATGAATTGTGCACAATAGGTCCAGGAGGAATTTATTTAATTTATTTAAAGTAATTTTATTTAATTTTTTTTTTACTTTAATCATAAGTATATCTTTGGTTGCTATATTTGATAGCGGTATCCACAATCAAGGTTATTTGACTGCAGTTTTAATGTCAAACACATTTGTATTTGAAATGATGTGCATTAATGAACTTGCATGAAATATATATTGAAATGCATATCTGAAATGACGTGCACTGATGAATTGTGCACAATAGGTCCAGGAGGAATTTATTTAATTTATTTAAAGTAATTTTATTTAATTTTTTTTTTACTTTAATCATAAGTATATCTTTGGTTGCTATATTTGATAGCGGTGTCCACAATCAAGGTTATTTGACTGCAGTTTTAATGTCAAACACTGTGTGTGTGTGTGTGTGTGTGTGTGTGTGTGTGTGTGTGTGTGTGTGGAAGCTTGTCATAATGGTTCTCAATGCATTATGTTAGACGCAGCTGCGTGCTACGAATCTGCTCAGCTGAACTGTACGAGTGAGAAATGAGCTGTTGTGTCTTAGCTGGAAGCCATCTTACTGGAGCATAGACGATAGAGAGAGAGGCTGTGTTTGTTGCTCTTTATAACCACCGCTGCACCTGAATCCGAGAGGGAAGGGATTTTTTCCGACACTCATGAGAGCGATGGAGAAAGAGGGAGGAAAAAAGAGAAGGGGGAAGAGAGAACAGAAGGAGGGGTGGGGGAGAGAGTCACCTCCACAAATAAACAACTTTGCTCAGTTGATTTGAATTATTCAGGGTTGTCAACAGCAGAGAACCAGAAAAACAGCCCAACAAATAACAAATTACACCATCAGGCTCACTGGGGCGGAATAGACAGAGTGTTTGGTTGTGCAGTGAGAGCTGAAACATGCAGGATTGGAAATTAAAGGACTGCAAATGCGCTTTACAGGAACATGATGTAACCTGACAGCGTTTACAGGAAAACACAAGTCCAAATCGCATATATGAGGTTTGACTAAGTTTATTTAATTTTGCATAGGGGAAATGAACATGATGTAAATGGACGGGTACATAAACACATTTTTGTATAACCGCTCAAAAGCGTACTGAATATATAAGCATTCTACATACACGTAGCAATTCATCTGATTCACATTTGAAATCGACTTAGTTGAATTTGAGTCTTTAAGCTAATAATGAATTTTAGATTATGAATGGTTATAGCAAAGTCTATGAATCTTCCATTAAATACATGAAGCTGTAAAATATGAGCATTTCTGAATAATTAAATTAAGCAAAAGTCCTTAAACAGGGTTTAATATTTAGCCTTTTTTAATTAAATTGCAAGTTCAGTGTTCTAAGTAAGCTCAGATGTGTCCCATACTGCACCTGCATGGCTGAAAGCACCAGTGAGGTCAATAGAGCGTGACTTTCACCTGCTTCACCATTACTCCTGAGACCAGCAGGTCTCTCCCCATTCCTTGTTTTCTGTCTCTTTCTTCCGGCACAGTACACAGGTGGATCAGTCCATTCCTGGACTATTTAAATAGGCCAGTCCTGTAAAAATAGCACCGATCCAGCCAAAGAAATGCCCAGATCTCACCTGGACGGGGTATTACCATTTTTCAACTTGGTTCATTGCAGACTAACAAAATCTGTGTAAAGACAGAAGGAAAACAAGTTTCTTAACCTTGAACTTTCTTTCTACTGCCCCTGTTTCCATGGCAATAGCACTAGTTCAGAATAGAGAAGTTCCTCTCTCCTGCCTTTAGCTCAGTCACAGATACACACTGCTCAACCCCTTTCTCAGCAGTTCTGATGGATAACATGGCACTTCACACACAAACACAACTGTCAGGAATTCACAGCAGCACACAAATCCCAGCATGCCATTCTACACACTTCATGCTTGTCTTTGTGGAGACTGGCACGCAGGGAAGGACAGAAACATGCAGTGTACAGGTGTAGCCTGGGAGATAGTCGTGACAGACTCCTGACAAACCTTTGCCTGGAGCCTCTCCTCCTGTCTTCAAAATTACGCAGTGGAGAAGTTTCTCAGTAAATAACTATTGTTGGACGTTTTGTTTCGATTTAGTTCTGTGGAGTCCCTTGTTGATGACATCACAGCGTATGTCATCTGTTCACACCTGGCAGGTGCTGCGTCATACTAGACTCATTCCCACTCTTGGTGGAAAGAAAAAAACATTAGGTATTACACCACACACACTCACACATGCAACAAAGCTTACTTGGCATCCACTGTTTGCCATGGGCAACATGATGTGTTAGTCTCTAACGGCTGCTGCATCAGGCTGGGGAGTATGACGGAACAGACTCGAGTTGTGTCTGATGCAATGAGAGCTTCTAACTTTCACTCTTTCTTTTTCCTTCTGCTCCTTCTTTACCGTCACAGACCCAGAGATGAGCATGGGTGGGTGAATGTCTCAAATCTTCTAAAGAAGTGTTCATATTTCACACCAAAATGAAAAGAAAAGACACTATTTTGCTGAAATAATTAAAAATTTAGATTATCTTTAGGGCCGGTGCAATGTTTATCATGCTTACATTTTTTTTTTTTGCATGATAGTTGAGCGTGTTTCTGCTCCATTACTCATTTTTGAAATACCAAAATATCTAATTCTTACTAATGCAATATATATGTTATTAATAATATTAATTTAGTAACTTGTTCAGCAAATTTGTTCAGTCATTTCAGTAGGGATTTTTAGCAGGTTCAATTTGGTTGAAAGGTTAAAGGCTGCGCCATTAACAATAGACAATAGATCTTTTTGACTGCAAAATATTGCCAGAAATGCCTTTAAAATGGGAATTACAAAAAAAAAAATCATTCAGAATGTCTGAATTTATCCTCAAAATGGGAAATTGTGGGTGAGATGTGGTGAATTGTGGGTGAACAGTCTCTCTGTTCTGGCTTAGTGGCTAGCTAGGGAAATTCTTTTGGCCTCCAATAAACACTTGGACAGAATTTCTGCGTCTTTCCTCCCTTCCGTTTCTTTTCATCCCTCTATTCCACACATGCCCACCTCCTCTCAGTCTCTCCATCTCGTTTCTTTCCCAGTTGCCCAGCTGATTGAACAGAGCTACATATCTTAAGCTGGAAGCACTGCCAACAATTAGAACAATTACTGCCAATTTTGCCACCTGCGGCCCTACTGAATGGAAGAGCAGAGCCTGAGCCAGTGTTTTATTTGCTGAAACGCCACTATTCACAATGTTTAATTACAACTAAGCAGCCAACATTTGTTTAATCTGTCTTTGAATATACACTGCTCATTACTTCCTGCCAGCTCGGTCTTTCCGTCCACGATTTTTCTCTTTTTCTTTTTAAATATGTGTGACGTGAAGTGGGTGTGTTGAATTTGTCTGCTTTTGTTAGGAAGTGTTGGATCGGTTTCCTTCTGGATCAGAGACATCCCATCTCCGCTGTGAGCTACAAAATACACACACACACTAATATCGCAACCATGCCTGCATCAATGCAAGTGAGCCCCACTCAGCACCTGCAGCCAGGTCAAACGGCCTCTCTCTGAATCCAACCTGTAAATGGGGAAGAGAAAAACAGAGGACACTCCTTTTTTGCATCTCAACAAGCAAAGAGTGTGCGAATGTGTGTGCGAATGCCTGCTAAAACCTTTGAATGGGTCTCCCAGATTACTCCAAAGTGCAGTCGTTTCAATGACATGACAAGCTTGTCAATTGCTTGTGCTATTCTTCCCTTGCATAAATGGTTTGTCTAAGCGTTTGTGCATGCCATTCAGTTTTAATGGGTTTTAATGGCTCTGAAGAGGGTTCTGATGCAGGGGCTTGTTTAAGAAAAATGCTCAAGGGCGGAGTCCCGCCGCCTCGCTCTTCGGTTTTTATTCGTGAGACGAAGCCTTCTCATCCCATCGTATTTTGCTCCCTTTCATATGAATAAGTGATGAGATTTCATACATCACTGACCTCGGGCCTTTTTTACAAGTTCATCAATCATCGAGCCCCCTCCTTTTCACGAGGAGCAGATGTTTGGGGGTGCAGTCGTTTCAGGGGTACCACGCTACTGATGACCACCATCAGCATCTGACCCCATGCAGACCTGAGTCAGCACACAGACAGAGTCAAAAATGCTGCAGTGGGAAAGAATATGTTGGAAAGAGGAGAAGTTCGGAAGCAAGAGAGGCTAAGAAAGACTGATTGTGGGAGAGGTATTAAATGAGCCACGAGGGATCATTGATCTGCTGAAAGTGCAAAGTCTGCACTGAATTGTAAGTGTAGAAGCTGTGCTTTGAACTTGTACAACATGTTTGTGTGAGATGGAGAGAAAGACAGAAAAGAGAGATAGAGAACCATTTCTGACAATGTCTGAATCAAACTGACTGCATTTGTGTTTGTAGGAATGTGTCTATTGAATCATATAATAAGATACATTATTGGCTACTGAAGAATCAACTATTCAACTTTGTCATCACGTAAATAAATTGCAACTTAAAGTTATTAAAATAGAAAAAAATAACACTGTATTATAACAGTATATATATTACATTATTACTGTATTATAACAGTATTATTACTGTTTTCAAACATTAAAAAACATTTAAAAAATATATATTTTTGAAATCATACCAACTTTTTTTTTCAAGAAAACTGTACTTGGAAATGGAGTTTTTAATTTCTTTAAAAAATAATATAAACATGCACACACTTACAGTACAATAAATGAAAAATTGCAGTGCAACTCCAAAACAATGTTTCTCACTGCGGCCTTAAGGTGCTGTACTCTGCAAAAGGTAAGCAAATATTTGAGAAATGGAAAATTGTTTCCAATTTTATATCCACATTTGGTGCAGTTTCAGTTCTTATTCAATATATTGTGGCACATTGCAATGTGTAGTGTCATAATGCAGTTTATACAAGATATCCAGCCCTAGTTTGTAGAATACTACAGTACTTAAGCACCATATAACTCCCTAACATACTTGTGGTTAGTCATCTCAGAATGAATAGAGAACCAATTCTCTCCTGCATTTCCCACTGTAAACGATGTATAAAAGTGAAATCGATATTTATTTTCTTATCAGAGATTATGATCCCAGTACATGTGGTTGCAGAATGCTGTAGTACTGTATGATGTATTGCATGATGCTTTTGCAACCAATAGATTGCAATCAGTCTTAGTGGGGCTCATGGGAAAGACAAGCTGGGAAAGGTAAAAAGTGGCGATAATGCAAATCTCAGGCAGATTCTATGTATATTATAAACACAAACACTCACATAACACAGAGAGATTGTTCAACCACAAAAACAATCAAAACGGAGACGATCAGACACTGACTTCTGCTTTGCCACCAGTTTGTATGCCCTGAAAATGGCTGTAGTACATTTGAAACACTTATGTATGCAGCTCTTAATGTATTGTCTCCAAAGCAGCACTGTGGATGACGTATTGATTTGATCAATCAATGCAGTAAAAGCTATAAAGGCATGCTGTAATGGTGGCACTTAAGGAGAGAAGGCAGAGCACTGATCATTCTCAAGGAGATACAAAGAGAGAGGAAAAGAGGGTCCAATAGAAAGTGAGAAACAAAATGAGTGCTCAGAAGAGTGCATGTAAAGTGGAGTTAAGGCTGCGTCTGCTGCCCGTCTGTCTCAGTGCTCCTTTTGTATTTTAATGATTAATGTGCAGCTAAGCAGGGGGTCTGTTTCCTCATTACTCTAGGCCTGGTCCTTTATTCCTTCTCCGTATCCCTCTGTCCTTTGTCACTCATTTGTTTCCACCCATATTTCATTATTCAGACAATGAGCGAATATGCGAAGTTTCTTGTCTGCATCTGCATTATTAGCTTGCTGTCCATCATATTGCGGACAATGGATCATCCTGAGATGTTTCCACACTTGTCTCGGTTGCTTGATTGGAACCAGAATTTGATTCTGATAAACCTGTCTGACCTTTTTGAGTTTGGAAAATCATTTGTGCACTCAAGTAGCTTATGTATGTTCATGTAATTTATACTGTATCAGTCCTGTTCATTATCCTCATAGGACCACACAGACAACTTTTTATTCCGCTGTATCCACACCACTCCACTCCCGTCATCTGTCCATTTCTAGAAACTCATTTAGTCTCACTTCTGCAACACTAAAAGCCCTTCATGCCCTGGCAGCTGAGGAATAAAGCCATTTCGGTTCATCAAAGATTCATTGCCCTAAAGCACGTCCTACGGAAATGGCTGGTATATGTTTTAAAACAAACCTGTGGAAGCTTTAAACGCTTGCTAAGATACTGTAAAGAAAGGCCAGGCCTGTGTCAGGGATGAGCGCGAATCTCTACTGCACCACTGAATACACTCTTTTTTTTTTTCCTAATTAGGATACAATTTTGGTGACACAAGTGGTGCAACATTTCCACACTTCAAGTTTAAATATTTATGGGTGCATGTTTGGAGGTAAGGTCAGGCTGAAGTAAATAGTGAGAACGGTTGTGGGAAGTAGATGAATGATTGGGCTGGGATTGGGAATGTTGGTTGATGAGTGAAATGTTTAACCCTAATCTAGTAAAACCTTTTTCCACTTAGTCCTAGGTCATTAGTTTGGCCTCCTGCAGGCAGAACGGCTCCTGGGCTCATGTATGTTTTAAGACGGCTCATATCCAGGGATGAAAGAGGGTATTGACTTGCTTGATGAGCTTCTTACCTCGGGGAGGGGGTTAAAGCTCTTGAGTGCCTCCCCCAGGAAAAAACAGCATGGAGAACGAGAAAGGGTCTTTTACCTCCCTGACCTACCCAGATTGGGCGAGGCTTTGGACACCGCAAATGGGCTTTTGTGGATCCACCGTATAGCCATAAGTATCTCCATTGGGACGTCCATTCTGCCTTCCAGTCATCGCCCTCTGTGCCAGGCGCTGTGATGTTTGTGGGAATAGCGAGGATCACAGGGAATGCTGGGATAGAGGGGGAGAGGGGTGCACAATCTGAGCCTACAGAGGTTAAATATGTTATGATTGATGAGGTAGCTTTAATAGCGCACGTCTGGCCTCCCCTATCGATTAAGGGATGGATTATGCATGCATTTCCCCATTGTGTTGGCACAACAGATGACTTAGATTACAGTGACGGATTCGGGAAATGTGAACTCTGAGCTGATTGCTTTTCCGTTGTGTCTCAGCTGCATTATGAATGATGAAGCATGCTAGTCCTTCGGATGCTCTGAAAGCGGAGGCAAAGAAGCCATCCGGAAGCCTATAATAATCCTGGTGTAATATTTGGGAAATCCTATTATGGACGTTTTTATGTGCCGAAGAAAGAAAAATAGGTAAAGACGACAGTGTCTCATACAAGCGAAAACAGATTAGGGCTTAACAAGATAGATGTAGACATGTATTAGTCTTTCCTTTTCCTCCTCCCTGTAATCCCCTCCCTCCTTGTAGAACAGGGCCTACTTTCATATTTCTATTGAGTTGTGTCTTTTCAGGAGTGGAAACTGAGTGTAACCAAGATAAAATGCCATCAACAACAGCCAAAATAAGAAAAAAAGATTTATATTTATTTAATTTAACGATATAGAAAATATAAAAAAAAATTCTCAATATTGAAGAATAGCAAAGTCCACCCCACAGCTATAACGATAAAGGCACATAAAAACGATATCGTTGGAATCACTTTCAGAAAATGTTTTTCCAGCTGATGTACGATACAAACATTGACAGCCAATTAGGGTTGGGCCGATAGACGATGCCATCATCCATCGCCGATGGCTGACAGACATCACGATGTTAAGCTGACCAAAATAACGCGTTATTTGTTTCACGCTTCGGGCACACCCCTAAACCCCTGTTGCGTTATGCATTCAAAATATTAGAGAAATATAGAAGCTCAATGCGGAGAAGATCTTGATTAGGTGAAAACCTAAACCAAGCCATTCACACAGAACGCATATTCAGTGCATTTTTAGACGGATAAATATGACTGCTGCACTCGCGTCTCACACAAGAGATGTAGCCATGCAAAGTTAAAACAGTTTCAACTTTTAGAAAACACGTTGCGAATTTGTGGAGTTTTATTCCTTTTCACTGCGTCTCGTATGTTTAAATGCAATCTGCGTGATGGGCAATTCGGGTCTTTGTATTAAGCATGACACAAATACATGATGCTGTTTTGTTCATAACTGTTTATGCAATTTACGAAATTATATTTGATTTATATGAGTTAATTTAGACGTAATGCAGGTTTTGTTATAGACATTTATTTCTTTGCATTGACAATTTAAATGCGCTGCATTATTTTGCTCATTGCGCCCTCCTGTGACCTCGGGAGACAAGACAAAAGTTTCATTAAGACCTATTTAATCTGCATATAAAACATTAGAAATGAGTTTGTTTCATTTTTATTGTGAGTTTGACAGTTAAAACAAAAAATATTTGTTGTTTGTCTCAATAAATTGGGTTAATTTAAAAATACAGTGGTTAAATAAAAAATAAAAAATTCTATTGCTCTTTGTTTTTAAAAAGACTATAAAAAAATGTCAATAATTATCGATACCGAATGATATGAAACATTATATTTTTAGCTATATCGCCCAGCCCTAATATGCATATTATTAAAGAACATAAAAAATAAAAAATAGACTTTATGACTGTTTGTAAAAAATATTTTTATATTGTATCTTTGAACTAAAGACGTGAAGCTGTGTTTCTGGTTTATAATTCCCTTCAGTTCGAATGGAAGAATCTAATCCTACTACAGCTGTTTTCGGTGTTCAGGTCTGGACAAGTTTATACAGATGCAGGCCATGTCTTATTTAGACTCCTCTAGTGTTTGATTGAGTCTCTGATTTGTGTTTCAGCCCCGTGGGCCAGAATTCTCAGACCTCTCTAGCCGATCACAGAGTGTGACCTCTCCCCTATAACAGTCGGCTGATCAGAGAGTGCAGTGGAGCCTGATCCCACTCAAAGTCCCAGTGGGCGTCTAGTGACTCTTTTCAAAATCCGAGCAGAAAAATTTCCTTGTTTATTTAATCACACACAGAGTCAGGCCCTCCACCTAAAGCCATGACCGGTCTAGACACATTCAACCCCCGTGTCGCAAGATCAACCCCACAGGTCGAAGGTTGAAGGTCAGGCTGAGTGGAAAGAGAAATGATTGTGTTGATGTCACCTCAGGGTGTGTGGAGCACATCATGCAAGCGTGTGATAAGGTTATACATGCATGAGGTCTCTCTCATTTCCAGCCTTTCTTTGCATGGATGCTGATTATGAAGATTGAGTCGTTAATCGTCCCCTGTGTGCGACCGCTAGCGTGAACTAATATTGTAGAATGTTGCATATGAATGAAGATTTTGATTTATAGATGCAAAGGTAAGCGTTAATATTACAACAGTTCCTGTCATGGGAATGCAAATAAAGCATGAAATATAGTCTAGATGTAATGAAATAACAAATATATTGTCCCATTAGATTCCCAAATAAAGCCTGATAAGTGTTATTAAGTGATAAGCTCTGAATGAGCTTTCACTCAGAGAGGGGTTTCCTCTGATTTAAGTAAGGGCTGCTGGATCTGTGTTCATTTGTTATGGCTAATGTGTGTGTGTGTGTGTGTGTGCGAGCCAGTTGGAGTCGAATAATGGGCTCAGGCTGAGACAAGTAGAGACTTCCCTGTCTCTCGCTCTTGTCTAGATACTCTGTTTAATTGAAATGACCCCATGGGGTTGTAGCACTGACCGCAGCAATTAAAACTGCCATGCAGCACAGCGGAGGGAGAGAGGTCAGTATAAGGGGGGATACAGGGCACTGTGAATGTGTGACTGATTGTGTGTATGTGTGTATATAGTCCACATTCATGCTCAATCAATAAGAGCTGATGGCTGTAGATAGTGGCCCTGATACTTAATATTTAAAAGGGTCAAGTGCTTTACCTCCCCCCTACTCCGTCCACCCCTCTCCGTTCTTCCTATCTGCTCCCAATTTGCATATTACCTCTTTATGGTCACACCGATTGAAACCTCATGCTGGTTTTGTGTGTGTTTGAAATTTGCCCTGTCTGTCCCCATATCTAGAGGTCTATCAGTGAGTCTTTTTAAATAAGAGCTAATCTAATTTTTTGCCTTGTTGTTAAGAGTGCAAAATTAATTCCTGACGAAAAAAACACTGACTACTGGGAGATATTTCAGTCTAAATGGACTTTTTAGACAGGTTTTTTAATAACATTTATACATTTTCAAGTTGACTTGAAACGGGTGGTAAAATCAGGTGTGTGCTTAGATCTTAAACAGACAAGTTGTTGGACTCTATTTTACTGTAGTGCTTGTCATCTACCTTTCGATAATTTCAGACATTTGTGGTATTTCAGCATCGCCTTTTATTCATAAATTAAATCACTAAAATGCTAAGAAAACAGAACGTGCATTGAAGACCTAAGCAGATGTACAGGTATGTGATTAGCAGTGACCGAATCTGTTTGCTGTAATTATGCACAGGTTGTTGATAAACTTCTGGAAGCGTCTTTATAACTCTGGCATATGACCATGTGTAGGATGCATCCTCCGTGGGGACATCAGACAGTATGTGTCTCTTTCTCTCTTTCTCTGCAGCATGGCAGCAGACACAAGCACGCCTGTTTATACCAATATTCAAATTCATTTCCCAGAAGAGGGCTTTGGGCTTGAGAACACAAGTCCAGATTTTTCCAAGTCCAAATGATAGGGTGACTTCATCTTAGACAACAGATGGGCTTCTGCGGTTGTACTCCTCTTCTTTCGCCCTCAGCCATATAGAGCCACTGTCTTTCTGCACGTTTCTTCGCTGACAGTTTGAGTTGATGGGAGCTCTTGTGTCATGTACGGCTGTCTCTGCTGTCAGCATACACCATACTAAGAGTGTGTGAACATCCATATTGGATTTCACATTTGCACACCCTGACTGCGACACCAGTGTATGTATGTAAAAACATAAGCTGTTCCAAAACCTAGCAAGCCTCCTACATAGACAGTGGGTCTCATTCACTAACCATGTGTACGCACAAATCTCTGTACGAACATTTTTACATGTTAATGTCAAACTCTGTTGGAATCATGTGAGTAGTGCTATTTTTGTTTTTTGCTCATGTAGAGCATTTCAAATCTGCCACTTACAGTATGAGAAATGTTTCAATTAGGATGCTGCCGTAGAAGACAAGGCAGCCAGCTAGGTTTTGGAAACATCTGTAGTGCGTGCTGACATACCTAGTACGGTTATCTGCGCCCGTGCTGCTGAGATAATTAGATCCGTGTGATTAATGAACTGCAGGTTAATGTATAGCTATAGAATAGGATGTGGAGCTCACTTAGATTCACAGGGAGTCTCAACATGGCTATAAAGCAGCCCCGCTTCCTCTCGTACTGCCACATGACTGATTAACGCTTGATGCATAAGGACCTCCAATTGATCATTTATAACCCAGCTTAGGAAGCCACTCTCGCTCTTTAATGATACAGGATGTTGTGGTCTACAAGAACAGTGTTGTATGGTTTTAATCCAGAGATATTATACAATAGCGTGTTGCAGTCTGTGGAGGTCTCTTTTACTCATCCGTCCCTATCTGAAAGCAAATGGAAATATAGTGGGCTGCTCGCTGACCATGTGCATGTGGATAAATCCTGACATGAGACAAAAGGAGAGGCCTGTGACCTTTTCAAAAGGGAAGATTTTCCCTGTCGTGACTTGCCTTCGACCTACACGCTGCTGGATAATCACGACTGTTCCTAGAACAGCGGCCGCTGTACAGGGATGTCAAAGCTGTTTCAGATGTGTCTTAAATGTTACACTCCCCAACAGTAAAATGACCTTAAAAAGGCAACGAAGTCTTGGTTTACTGCATCACTATCTATAGTCATGATCAATAACCAAGTCTTGTTTTTCTAGTTACCCCACATGGGATCCCTTTTTTGGCCTTTGACACTTTTTAATAAATGACGAGGAGACATAAAATAATTGGAATAAGAGAGGATAAATGGACACTTTGTAAGATCTACTCAAACCTGAATCACCTGCATGAGCACCATAACTCAATGTGCCTGGAGAGTTTTTAATGACAGGAATAGTCAAGAAAATTATGGCTAGAAGAGGTGGGAAAAGAATCCTACATTGCCCATAGAAGCACAATGTGATGCAGCACTAATCGCTCAACCAGGGAACCAGGGCCCACTAGGGGTCCTCAGCAAACTTTTTAGGGAGCCTCAAGATGACTTCGATTTATTTAAAGAGACAAAATAAGCATTAAATACAACAAATAAACTAAAATTTTGAATAATCCAGATATGTGACAAAGCCTATTGTGAATTGTGATTTCCAGACCAAATTGTAAAACTCTATGGGCATTTTTATAAATTTTTGTCTAGTTATTCCAAGCTCTAAATTATTTTATGGGGTAGAAATTGAAATTGGTGTAGAAACAACTGGAAAAGTCATAGAGCCTTTTGAATATTATTCTGGGCAACTGGCTCTTTGAAATCAAGAAAGTTCTTTGGAATTTTCAAATGTTCTTCAAACTAACTGTTAACTGAAAGGTTCTTTGAGGAACCCATAATTGTTCTTCTAGGACGGGGATCCTCAAATCTGGCTTGTGAGATCCACTTTCCTGCAGAGTTTAGCTCCAACCCTGATCAAACTCACCTACCTCTGATTTTCTAATGATCCTGAAGACATTGATTAGCATGCTCTGGTTTGATTAGAGTTAGAGCTAAACTCTGCAGGAAGGTGGATCTCACGAGCCAGATTTGAGGATCCCTGTTCTAGGGCATTGCTGCAAAACCCCTTTTTTGGAACCTTTTTTTTTTTAAGAGTGTAGGCAGCTGACCACATGCAACATTTTAAGCTGCCCTGTAATAGAGAAACCACCACTGACACATTTGGTCAGTTTACAACATGTAAATGCAATGAAGTACTACCAAAATCCTTTTTGCTAGTATAATTCCTAGATTACACTAAACGCAGACTCGGAGTATAGCCAGAGCTGTGTGTTTAACTGGAAGTGTCGTCATGGTTCATTCTCTGGTATTCTAGCCCCAGGCTCTTACTGTGACATACTGTGGGCAAGATGTTCATTTTTCACGCAAGCAGCATGAGCCCCTCAGCGCGCACAGCCATACAACACGAGACATGCGTCTCTCCAGGAATCTCTCACTGAATGACTTTATGGCCTCAAATATTCCTGATGGAAATGGTGCTGCCGACCTCATGGACATGCAGCGGCCCTGGCTCTGATCAATAATGAATGGCCCTAGTGTGGAGCTAACAGATTGTGTGAAGGGAAAGGGAGGGGTGCAGACAGTCCAGTGCACTGACACAGTGGGAGCTGTCACTGACCTGCCTCTCTGACAGCGAAAGAGAGAAAGAGAAAGAAAAATTAATAGGATTAATGCTCCAATTAAATAGGGAAGTGATAGCGGAGAGTCCTGTTGTGCTGCCAACTGCAAAAGGAGACTATATGCAAGCAAAAGGAAGAATGAAAAACAGACGGAAGAGGATATAAGGAATGTGTAAGCAGGCAGAGTGATGGGGAAAGAGAGAATAAACATGTGGAAGGAAGTCTCTGGTCCATTAAATCAGAGTTGTCAGTATGTCTACCCATCAGCCCCGTCTGCAGAACCCTTGACATGTCTGTCCCCGCCTCATCTGCACAGTAGCTACTGTTGTTATTGTCAATTACGTCCAATTGACAGGTAATTACCATCGTTTTAAGCACCATCATCGTTCAGTATGAAGTAACGACGTGAATTCTACTGGTAATTAGTAAGGCCGATGCTCACATTTAATTGGCAGTGAACCACAGCATTGCTATAGGGCTCATTCTAAATCAACTTTGGAAGAACAACTCGCACTTATTCTCTCACTTACGGTGCAATGATTTTTACTTTGTCTTAAGTTTATTTTTTTATATATATCTTGGCACGATTTGTATCATAGACTTCTCCTAGTGGTGAAATGTCATGCAAAGCTTTTCTTGATGACTCCCATCTGCTCAAACCTCATCAGCGTTCCCATAATTCTCCCCCTCTCGCATTTTCTCCTTCTGTTTTTGTGGGCGTTTATCTAAACAGAAATTGCTTTTGCAGTAGTGTAGCAACTCGAGGCGCGAAGCACCTCGGCCATATTTGATTACATGGTGACACTCTGAATATTTTTATTATGCGATTGAGAGTCTTTCTTGTATGTCACACTGTAACATTCATTGGCTTTTATTAATCTCGCATATAAATCTGTGATCGGAAGTATAATCCTCCTGCAATGAGCTTCCATATTTTCAAACCATTTATATTATAATGTAGCCTTGCATATAAAAGAGTTTAAAGAAATGTATGTGGTTCCTTAGGCATTTGTACTGTTATATTGTGTCTAGGTTTTGCCTTAGATCTCTTGTAAATGTAATGCCTCACTCTGCAAGAGTCATAGTCTCTTCAGATTGCTATGTTTATTTAAAGCCTGTGTTATTGTAGTATTATTGTATTATATTGCAGTTCCTTCATGTGGGTATTCCCAGGGTGAGGAAATAGTCGCAGATCAATGAACTGCTCCCAGTTCAGTGTCTGAGCCGAATGATATGTTGTTGCTTTACAATTGACTTGGCCTCTGTGTTTCGCCAATGCCGACCACACATATCAATATGGCTGTCCCCTTTGACCCAATGCAATCCAGACATTATTGTCAGGAGAATATAGCAGTCTTATATTTGACAGCACGTGCAGAAAGGAGAGTTGTTTCAGTTATGACAATCTTCAGCTTCTTTGGAAAATGACATTTTTGTATTCCTTCAATGTTGCTGGATGTCATTGGGTTTGATGCATAGATCGTTAAAAGAGGGTTGAATCTGGTGTCTCTGCCATGGCATAAACACTGAAGAAATAAAACGTCCTCCTCCTTCAACACATTGGCTATTTAGATTAAATAAACCTCTGTTGTTAAACTCCAGATGTAAACCTTTCAAAATCCAGATGGTTCTTTCAGGAACCACCGTTGATTAATACTTCATATCCCATCTCCTTGCGAGTTGTGCGTGTTACATAAACATTTTGCATACATCAAAGGCTGGCTCACTTTCCATGCATCCTTTTACATGACTGGAATGGGCCTGCCCTGATCAGCGGGGACAGTTTTAGCAGCCCTCCCAAAGCTCATCTGTTATAAATGTGAACTCTGGGTTTCCCGAGTGCCACAGCACATTAAACAGTGTTATGACAGCCCCCGGTTACCCTTTTTAACATCCAACACCTTCTGGGGCTATTTGAGAAAATGCCTATGTGGGCCACACAGGACTGTTCAATGCTTCAGGACGTGCAGCGTCGTTCTCGGGGCGGCTGGTGTGGATGCCAGTGAGCTGGCATGGATATCAGAGCCATTAGGAGATGCAACTAAAGCCAGCTGCCACACTCAGCAAATTTAGCATTGACTCAGTTCAACATTTAGAGAGAAAAAAATCAGGATAGTGGAAACCGCAGGAGTTCTTGCCAGGAGTTTAGATTTGATCCGTTAGTGTGGAGGTGTTGAGCTAAAAGGTTTTTGACATCAACTTCAGCTGTATTCAGACAATTTTCATCCTTCAGGTTTTCTATAGATTTATACTGTTCTAGCAGCCTGAAAATTAATTCATTATGTGCTGCAGGATCAAAGAGAACGCAAACATTAAAGTTTCACACTTTTATCTCTCTCCAAGCACGTGTAACTGTGAAATCTTGCTATTTTATGATAAGTGGCAGTATTGCAGACCTAGTTTTTGGGCCAAATCCATACCCACATTCTTCTAAATCCAAACATCCTTCCATTTTGCCAGACAATAAAGCATGTGTTGGCCCTTAGAGGTTCCCTGTTTTGGCTTGTTGCACGGTGTACCTTTAAAATTGTCGTGCAATTGCCGCAATCCACAATCTCTGGCCACGTAGAACCTTATTATTCAGGACATTGATTAATAATGCCCTGCTACATGCAGAAAAGACACATGATTGGGTGAGAGGAAAGAAAGGCAACAGAAATGTGCAGCTTTCTGATAAAAAGCAACCTTGTCTTCAGCTAATTATCCGCAGAATCCTTGTTTCCCTCCAAACAGCCAGATTCCTTGAGAGGCGGCTCCCCTGAGGATTTGCCTTATAAACGCATTGTCATATCTATACTTTAGGAGGACATTGATTGAGAAAGAAGGGGATTTGCGGTCAGCATTGAGAAGTGAGGGGCGTCAGGGTGAACAGAATAAGGTTTCTCTTGGGTCTGAAACTGATTAATGAATCTCAACCTTAACCAATAAACCTTTTGGTTTTTTGCAAAGCAATGCAGAGAGGAAGTACCTCTGGTGCAGTCACGTTACAGGCAACGAGAAGGAAGAAATGTTTTTCCATCTGCAAAGAGGCAGCAGAGTACTTTAAGCTGTGGAGTCACAGCAAAGACGAGGCGGTGTTGATTTACCTGCCAGAGTGCCGTATGTCTGGTCTGTCTCTTTCTGGCCCCTGGTGATGAGCGTTGATCAGATTGCATCTGTGTGCCGGGCTCAGGCAGCATCTGCTGTCTGCTCTTAACTGCCCACCCTGCCAGCCGGCCCACTCCACTCACATAGAGCGGTAAAACGTAGCAGAGACCATCGGAGAATCAGTACCTGTACGGCCAAACAAGGTCTGAAGTTACATCAATGACATTTAAAGACCAACAATTTGACTCCATTGTGGTATCAGTAATTAAACTACACAGAGAACAGCGATGCTAGTGCTAGCTGAAGAACTACTGAATGCACCCTTAAAACATAGCTCACTACTTTTTGAAACAGCACATATCTCTTTTGTTCATATCTCTTCACCTTTTGCCACTTTTTTTCATTTCCTTATTGATCATCTTCCCATCTCTTCTGTGTGTGGCCACTGACCCTTCCATCTAAGTCCAGATGAGATGGCCACTGAGAGATTAATGAAGCACACTGGCCCTCGTCTGAGTTTCTTCCGCTGTCTCTTCATCTGACCGCTTGTGACCAGACCCCACACCTTTAGGCCATATTGCGACTGGCTCTGCAGTCACACGCCAAAGCAATGAGTCAACGCATCATATCCTGCACTTAGTAGAGCAACGCTTCAGCGACTACATGACTCAAACCATAGGGGTTTCAGTTTGTGGTCTATATTGGAGGCAATTTTAGTGTTGATATTACAACCCTATGTACTTTCTTTACTGGTGCTATTAAGCACAATTCTTCAGGAAAAAAATGTTGCATCTTAACCATTTGGTGAGGCTATCTTTTCCAGACACTCACTGAAAGTCAACCGAGATTGGCAGATTTTCTGGCCTCTTAGTCATTAAAAGTGACTCCTGTGCTGTTTCTGTCTGTCTCCTTGTGCCAGTCTGACACTTTTGATATTGATTTAAAGGTTGTGATTTGATTTAAGGAGACAGAATGCAACAGATCCAGGTGTGCTAGTGTGTAGAAAGGGTTGCAGAGTTGTGTTTGTGTGTATTGATCTGAATGAGCTGCTCTGTGTTGATATGGCTCTGTCTCGTCTCTATTTGAAGGAAATGACAGATATGTTTGTGTCTGGCACAGACTCTTAGTCCCTCGTGTCCTCTCTGGAATGAACTCAGCCTTTGGTCAGTGATATAAAGTGTTTACAGTGTAAATGAATGCTTGTGTCTGCGGTATATGTGTATGAACACGTCCTTGCATTGTTTGTTTCTGTATATGAAAGCCAACTACACACAACTCGCACACATAAACACACTGGTAAACATTATTTAGAGCATGTTTTACAGCTCTGACCCAATCCCAGCAGTCAATAAAGGGGCTGAGCAGATGTATACATTGGACATTACTTTTATATAAGCTTCTCAAAGGAGTATAGACTACAGTTTGCCTCCTCTCGCTGTAGAAATGTGCTCCCATAAATACAATTTCTCTTCCATTATCCGTTTATGCGCATGCATGAGCTATATCAGATATAATTTCAGGAGATCAGACCGCATCGGGTCTGTCATGATTGGCTTTCATCACCCGCGTGGACACTGAGCTCAATGTCACCTCGGTTACGCCTTGAACATAGCTGCATAACTTAATTACTGGCATTTTCACTCCATTTTCTCTGACTATTTTGAGCAGTTTGAATAAAGCTAATATCCCTGCTGTTTACAACAAGGACAGATAACCCGATCAGGCCTGTAATGAAAGTGATTAGTTTAAATTGTGTTAAGACTCGCTGGTCGTGATGTTTTTTTTCCTTCTAAGCCTTTGAAAACATGCTGGTTGCCTTGATCTTGTCCTCATCATTTTATGTGGGGTCAGAAGAGCATAGCTCACTTTTTAAGCATAGCTCTCTACATACAGACATGTAATGAGATTGCAGTATTGGAAAAATAAGCCACAAAAGTGAAATTCAGTACACAAAAGTGAAAAGTCATACATGAAAACCATACATGAAAGGGTAAAAACACGTCCTGGAAAACCAAAAGTAAAAATAAGAAATTATATCGTGAGTTGAGAAAATTAATAATATTTTAGCATTTGGTGCTTTCTGGCATTATTTTCATGAGAATTATGCACATATTCCCCTCAATTTATGTTGTAATGTGCAGAGATGTTTTTGTATTGTGTTTTTGTAGCTAATTCTCTTCGTTCTCATTGGTGACTTGCTTAAGAATCACTTCCAATGTTATTTTATTTAAAAAAAATTTTTAAAAAGCATAATTTATAAGCAGTAAATTAAATATTACTCTCAAATAGCACATTACAGTAATGAGATCTGAGGGATTTGCGTACTACTACTAATACCAAAAATTTTGTTTTAGACATGTTTTTGGCAGGATTTGAAAGATTGACCCTGATATTGATATGTGGTTAAAACACTGGACTCGTACTGCTTTTAGTTTAATCTAATTCAGTGCAATTATTTATCCATTATTTTGTCAATTGTGTTCCTAGCAAAACTGTGCCACTACTACTTTCTTTCTATCTTTTTTAAAGGGGTCATAAGATGCTATTTTAAAGATCATTATTTGGTGTATTTGGTGTAACAGAATATGTTGACATGCTTTAATGTTCAAAAAACACATTATTTTTCAAATACTGTGCATTATTGTTGTTCCTCTATGTCCCGCTTCTCTCAAACGCGTCATTTTGTACAAAGACCCTCCTTCCGACAAGCACAGTCTGCTCTGATTGGCCAGATGACCCAGTGCATTGTGATTGGCCGAACACCACAAGCTCACATCGGAAATGTAACACCCCTTTCCATATTCGCGAGCTTCAGCTTTCAACATAAATGTAAAGACAGTAAATAATGTCCTTAGTTTTACCATCAGTTCAAGCCCAAAAGAGGAACAGAGTCGCGTGACGGACACAGTGATGATGCTCGTATGTATTTGCAGTATAAAAGCGCGATTAAGAAAGCTGTCCACTGTGATGTGACCCTGTCTCTCTCTCACACACACACACACGACGTGATGATATACACGGCGCAAAACTCCGCATTTGAACAGTCAATAGCCTTTCTTTGCATGAACATTTGGGCAGCATTACGCAAATATTTCCACATTGTGACGTAGACATGTGGGGGCGTGTTTGAACGAGGCGTTTTAGCCCAGTCTGGATCAGCCTTCTCTTTTAGATGGAATAAATATTTTTGTGGGAGACTTTGAGTTTTGTAACGCTGCAGATCTTATACATGCACAAATAGCTACATAACACACTAAAGAAAAGGAAAAATAGAAATCACATCATATGACCCCTTTAAGACATGGATTGTGTACCTGTTCTGCTCTACTGCATTTATCTTTTTTTGTTGTTATGAGAAGACACATAACCCTCTGTTTCCACTTCTCAGTAAAGGGAAACAGAGTAAAGGGAAACAAATTCTCATTTCAGAGAATTATTCTCACACAAATATCATCCTCCTGCTATCATGATATCTAGAAGTCAGATGAAAAGAAAAAAAGAAAAGACTTGACCTTTTTTTCTTTTTTTTTTTCTTTTCCAAATTGCAGTTGACTGGATTGAGCGCTTAAGGGAATATCACTAATGTACATTGTCCCGGCTCTCATAAACGCTTTTTTGGTGAATGGCAAATGGTGAATAGATGAAAGCACTTAATCTGTCTGGATTTGTCAGGAGACTGGAGGAGTTGTGATGTGTCAGAGGGGTTTGTCTGAGCGTGTGCACCGAGACGTTTAAACATGTTCTTCCTTTCGTCTCGTCTTTCCTCGGTCTCACTGCTCCGTCACCTGACTCCCAGGGTGGCTCACTTCCACCTTGAAACCTGCGAAATGCACACAGTTAGATGAAACATGCTTATTTACCCACAAACACACTTCTTACATGGGTCTCCTTTCACAGCCTCCAAATCATTGTTATTAGCATGTTAGCATACTGCTAAATTAGGCAAAATACTCTTAAATATTCAGTAAACTAACTCATTGAAGTGCATTCTGAGATTGTTTTCTCCGCAAAGGATAGATCCAATGCCAACTTTGAATTTGGCTAAAATTAGATATCTTATGAGGTGGCATTAATAAGATATTTCTAACATCCCTTATAATGCTTCCTAAGTAGGCAGCTCTCTAGATTTTAGAACGGAGCAAACTCTCTCCCTCTTCTTCTCTCTCACCTCAGTGAACTGCTGCACCCTTGTGCTTAATAACCCACTGAGTTGTTTTTCCTGCCCCTCAGAGCTTTTGCCCCCCTCAGAGCTCCCACAATCCACCACGGCACCACACTGTGCTCTCTTCTTCCACTCTGAGCTTTTCTCCATGCCCTGCCTGATGCGTAATGAATGCAAATTTAGGCAAACGAGATGCACGAAAGAAGAGCCACGTGTCCCAGCATGCCTCCCTGTGCTGACTCGTTACCTGCAGGATTCATCGGTCCGCAGGAGCAGCCAGACAAGCATCTGTAGGACGAGCACTGAGAAGAGATGCAGCTGCCTCACAGTGGGATTGGCTACTGCAGCCAACGAGTCAAGGGGGGTTCATTTCCAAAGGAGCTCGTCTTTTTTTTTTTTGGGCAGTTTTGATTTGGCACGTCGAGTGGAGATGCGCTTTCATGCTGAATGGGATTTTGAATGGTAGGTTGGAAATAGATGGCACACTCAAGATGACACCACCTGGTTTTCAGTGTCCTCTCCAGACCCGACGTAGTTCAGATATCACTGCAATTGTGATTCTCGCTCTCGGCTACGGCCAGACTAGTCTCGCTAAAGCTGCTAAATAAAGACACAACTGTCCTCACAGTGGAGGGAAAGTGAAACTGTGAGCTGCATATTTGATGGCATCGCCACCATCTGCTTTATTGAAATTCACAGAGAACCTTTCCACCCTGCTGAAATGCTGAGTCATTGTCTCTCAGTGTCATTACACTACATGAGTGACAGAGTTGAGACTTTACAGGTCACACTAACACATATCAGGAGTGCCAAAACGCATCATAACGCCCTTACAAGGGATTATGACATCACAACATCATGACATTGAGAGAGTTTTACTATATTTTAGCTCATTCGTGCTGCTTTACATTAATCACTCGTCGACAGAACACTCCAGCTATGTTGAGCAGCTGTAACTTTGCTAACACAGCATCTTGAAGCTTTCCTGCTTAGGATGATCTAAAGAAATTTCATAGTAGCTTCAACACTGAATATTTCTATGCTTGTTAAAAACTTACTATTGGACTTGCCTTATTATCATTGCACATGTGATGACCATGTGGTCTTCCTTCAAGTCCCCCTCCTCATTATTATGCACTATGACTGACTCCTCGGGCACATCGTAGTGCTATCATAGTATCATCACTCCCAGGAGTGAATATCTGATTAATCTGTCAGGCAATGATATAAAGAGAGCATAAATCATTTATTGATGTCTCTCTTAGGCGTTTTTCTTTTAAATAAATGTTCAGTCTTAAGCAAGAGGTGACACTTAAATCTAGGTCCTTTAGGATATATAGGTGCTCTTTGCCAAGCCTGTCTTTTAAAACCCTGTGAAAATCTGGTCTCCTGTGTCTTTAGTGTCTCTCAATTATGTATGACCATCAGTTCTTGAATCAATTGAGAGAAAAAGCATCAACTTACTGGCCTGATGTGGCATGGCACTGCAACATCTGTTGAATGTAGTTTCCATGGAAATGACGTGCTCTCAAAAATGCACTTTATTGTGTGCGTATGAAAAAGATTTTTTTTAATTAAATTGACATCTGTGTGTGTGGGCATGTCTTTTTCTATGGCGACGTGTCCTTCACTTTTGAAATAACCAGTTTTTTTTTTTTATTAAACGTTGATTCTTCTGAATGCACCTTTGAAAGCAATCTGTTCGCAGAGGACCTTTCACCGCAGCTGTGTTTTGTGGATAATTACTGTAACTGGTAGGCGACCCTGATTTCTGCAACAAGCCGTACAGTGTATCTTCCACCTGAAAAGAAAACATCTTTTGATGCCCTGAAAGTTTTGAATTTAAATAGCTTCATGAGCAGAATTTGTTACAGCACACTATGCCAAAAATGCACTGCTATCAGTTAATCAAGATTTCATTTGCGTTAGTATGACTGCTATCTTAAAAATCTATGCAATGGCTTTGAAATGGCATTTTTCTGCCTCGTGTTGGTGTATTTCCTGTCAAAACAAGATGTATCATATGGCTCATCTTTTTTCGAACAGGCTTTAGTTGTGTTACACATTCTCATTCTAGAGAGCATTTGATTGGGAAAAAATTATAAATTAAAATGCTTAAGTTTTAGGAGACAACAGATGGTCTCAAAGCTAACAGACTTTGACTAAAGCCACAAAAGTCACTGGGTCCAATGTTCCAGTGATGGTTTTGACTGGTCAGTTGCATTAATTTGTAAACCAGGAAGATCATGGCAAACCTTTCCAGCAGCAATTATTAGGTTTTGAATTTAAATTAAATGATTATAAGTGAAATTTTCTGAAATGTTAAGACCATTATTAGCTTAGCACTCAGTCTATATTTGTTAAATCTCCCAGCAAACACATTGGCGAATTGATGTTTTGGTTAAACAGTTCTTGTATAAAAACACACATTTGTTCCCCAAAATCTCCCTGAACTGCAGTAATTTGTTGCTGAGGCTGCCGTCCACCTTTGTGACTCACTCATGAATATGCATGTATTTGTTGTCCAGGAAGCTTTTTCAAAACCGTATTGTTTGTTTAACTTTGAGTAAAGGCTAGTTACCACCTACGGTACTGGCTTCACAATGGCAGCCTGGATGAGAATCAGCGCATTCATGAATATGCATTAACACCTGCCCACAGTGGAACTCAGGTTCAGCCATCCAGTGCGGAGACAGAACTTTGGATCGGAATGATGGGGAAGGAGAAAGAACGGAAAGAGGAAGGCAAGTTGTTTGGTTGGGGTTTCCGTTAGGAAACATTTCATGTTGTTTTAATTGCGCAAATAATAGAGAAGAAAGATGAATGCACACTGCGAGATGTCATCTTTTATAACCGTGACTAAAACACTGTTTAATGGGTGACCATTCTCTCATCAGGGTTCTTGGTTTGACTCTGTTAATAAGCTCTGCCCCAAGGCACTCACAAAACTCCATCAAAGCGTAACACACACACACTCACATAAATGAACACTCTCAGAGATTAGCGCAGTCATTAGATGATGCACACATTAACTACAGTAAAGGGCGCATTTGCTAAATAGTTAGCATGCACAGTATTTCAGCACAAACCCTTTAACAAATTGGGTGCTTAAACAATTTAGACAATTAAATTCTCCCCAAATAGCTTAAAATGTGCTTTACTACAACTATTTGTTTACTGACACATTAAATCCTGGTTATCATAAGATCTCTGTGGAAACTCTTTGGCTCAGACTGGAGGCAGGTGATTAAACGCCATGTAAACCACAGGAAGCATGAGTCAGTTCGAGGCCACTGCTAAAGTGCCAGTTCTCCACCATCACGGTGGTCCTCTGGGAATTCCCAGCTCTTGGGCACAACAGTTCGACCTCTTTGCCTAAAATATTAAAGACCACTGAGCCTGCAGAACAGTGCAGTGATTAGACTATTGAAAATTCAGTGTTAGACAGAAAGGCAGGAGGGGGTTACCTCCTGCAAGAGTATCCGGCTGATAATTAGCCCACTCTTTTTCTCTCTCCAGCTCATAAAATTGGACGGATGTGTGGAGTAGGAAGTTAAGGAACATTGCGCGGCTCTTAAAGAGTGAGCTTTAGATGAACCGTCAACAAGAAAATGAGAATGGGCAGCAATTCTCATGACGAACAGTAAGGCAGCTGACAGAGCAAGAGAATGAGGAAAAATTGTCAAGTTTATACTTGTTGTGCAGGTGTGTGTGTGTGTGTGTGTGTTTGTATGTGTGTGTGTATATATAAAATTGCTAGGGCAATCAAAGGGCAAAATCATACTTTGTGAATTGCTTAGGTGCTAAAGACCAAAAAAGCACAACATCTTGAAAACAGCACACTCAAATCAGGTCACTTGACTATTGCCACTTCGTTCTTTTGGGGGGTTTATATCTGGGTGTTCATGTCAAGCACAGGCATTGTATCATGCAGACAGGCTGGGGAAAGGTGAGCAAGGTCTGATTAGTATTTATTGAATGTCTGTCATGCTTGGATTGGGCTAATGCTCATCTGTTTTGATGGGTCTGAAGTCAGCATTCATTACATTCTTACTCATGGAGACATCATTAAGACAGCACATTTCTGCTGTGTGTGTGTGTGCGTACGATCATAAACCATGGGTAATGTGTCATTGTGCCACAATGGCAGCCTGATAGAAAAGCTTGCCAAGGCCACAGGTTGTATTTTGTTCCAGACTCTCTTTATACGGCATGATTGCTGGCTGACAGGAGGCATGGAAAAGAAGAAAATAGAAACATTTAGAGAAGAAAGGGGGCAGAATTACAGACAAAGAAATGGTGAGAAAGGTTTCTAGGTTCATAAGCTTTTTCCTACACACTTCTTTTCCAAGCTATGAATCCAAGAAAACATTCATCAGAAGTATATTTACACACTATGCAAAAATATAAATGTAACTGTTTTCTTTCACTAATTTAGAGCCAAAACTGTTAATTCCACAAATCTGTAAGTCATCAAATAAAGCTAAATGACTTGCTTTTTGAGTAGCGTTTGATAAGGCAATCATCACTATTACTATTATTGTGTACAAACCTCTAAAGGTGCAGCCACATTCATCATTGATTTTTTGCTGGAGAAAACCAGTCATTTCAGTCGGAATCCATGCGATCAGGAATTCTGCATGCATATTTCACATTGGTTTCAAGCTGGTTGCACAAATTGGCACGTTGACCAACAGAAAGTTGTTTGGTTTGAATGTGACTGTTTGAGAGGTGCCTTAATCCTAAGTAATTAACTGCCTGAGGAGATGTCGTGCTATTACATTTCTAGGAAATCAGCCTTGTGATTTTTTTTTTCCTGGCACATAATAAAAAATTTAAAATTTTACTATTTCATTGAGGGAGTAGTCCAAACAACCACTTATCAATGCATTAAAAGTCTCTCTGAATTTCTTAGTGACCC
This sequence comes from Sinocyclocheilus grahami, assembly GCF_001515645.1. NCBI lineage: Eukaryota > Metazoa > Chordata > Actinopteri > Cypriniformes > Cyprinidae > Sinocyclocheilus > Sinocyclocheilus grahami. The sequence continues at coordinate 261,664 of NW_015505716.1, read as the reverse complement.
AGTTGCAACACCATGGCGCACACACAGCAACCTAGCAAGAAAATGGTGAGTTTTGCATGTGCAAGCATCACTTTCATTTCCTTAAGTGAACGTAAAGGTGCAGTCATCTATCTCAAAAAAGTTCCAGAGCATACTACAGAAGTTTTAATGGAGAGGTCTGTTTAGAGAGCACGCAACACAATATAAAAAGCATGCTAAATATAAACCACCCTCTGAAGCCATCAAACTCATTAATCAAACCTATCCAGCCTGCTGTTCCCCACCAGGGTGTTTGTGTACTGTGTGAAGTTGTCACTGATGTCACGTCACACAACGGAGAGAGTCTGAAACAAAGTTCATATTCTTCGGAGTGTTGATTTGGGGTCAGTTTTGTATGTGGTTCTGTTCTTTTGTTGATCGCTGTCTAAAACAGACGTCGCAGAGGCATGCTGTGGAGTGATGGAGGAGCTAATATGACCTGTTTGTCCTTTCCTGTCTCTCGATCTCTCTCCATCCTCTCCTCACTTTTTCTGGCTCTTCCTGGAGAAATCCAGGAGAATAAAAGTCTGGTCTCTCAAAATGACCTCCACCTTCACCACCAGCATGGCCTCTTTTTTGACAAAGAGAGAACTGTCACAAGAGAGATGAAAGCTCTGTCCCAAAACCTAGTGAGCAGCCTTGCAGCCAGCTGCCCACATAGACAGTTTTCTAACAGTCATGGAACCTCATAGGTGACCCAATTTGGAACATAGACTGCAACTCACACTTGAGTGAAGTAAAGCATAAAAAATACATACACACCCAAATATTAGGTACAATAATCTATTTTTCATAACATCAAGCTATTTTTATTGATACTTTTTTTTGTTTTCAATGAACTGTGTATTTATATTCAACACTTCTTTTGCATCTTCCACTATCTTAGTGCAATGCAATTAATTCTAGCAGACAATGCAGCCTTATAATTTGGATGAAACAAGTTATCTTAGGAGGTAACATCATTAAATTGCCAACAGTAGCTTTTGGTGATGTGTGCCTGGTGCCTTAAAATGCTCTGTTCATGTGCACACTGGGTTTTGAAATGGAGCAAATGTCTTTGAGCATTACTGACCCTGCACTCTCATTTTCCTCTTCCTCGTTCTCATTTCCACTCCTGTTGTGATTATGCATCAAATAGGCCCCAATCCACAATGACTCCTCACCAAACACAAACACACAGACAGCGAGAGAGGAGAATGAGAGGAAAACCTTTGGGAGGGTCAGAAAGAAACTTTAAAGGAGAGATTAATTGCAGAGGGACTTTGCACTGTGAGTCAGATATGAAAAGTACTCCGAGCTGAATTTGGGATCTCTTTCTCTCTCCGTCTCGTTCTCTCTAACAGTGTCTCTCATGAACACATATGCCGTGGCTCTCAGTTAGTTACTTGGTTATGAGTCAGTGAAATGATTTTTCCCCCCTCAACCATAAGGCATACACAATCACGCACAAACCCATATGAAAGAAAAATCACAAAGGACATCTTTATCTCATTTCATTCTCATAGACAATAAATGGAGGACATTTTTACTCAAGTTTCCTGCTGTTCAGATTTTTCTCTTGAGAAAAATACCTTAGTAATCTCAGTGCCTCCACTGAGTGTCACTTCAGTTTTAGTATCTCAGATTTGCCAATATATTAAAGCCTACAATTCATTTTTAATTTTATTCTTTTAAAAAAAAATTTAACAAGAATCAAACAAGAATTCTGTCCACATTCATTTGATAGCTCTTTACTTTTATGTCTCATTTGTTTCCTTTTTTTAAGGAAAAACATCTAAAGCAACAATGGTGCTTATGTGAAACACAATGTGAAACCCATTTAGATCTTCTGATCTATAAAATATAAATCTGAGCAATTGTGTTTTACTTTGGAAACACTCCCAGGTTAAGAAATCAATGTTTTCTAATGGTAAAGATATCTAGTGTTTTTTTAAGGGTCTATCTTTTCAGAGGTCACATTCATCTAAAAGAATCTACTAAAAAGTCTCTTCCGAGTCCATCCGTCATTGTTCCAAATAGGCTGTATTGTTTGTTTGTTTTGCTGTGAGCTTTTGCCTAATGGTCCTTGCTAATGAATGGATTGAACATTTCATTTGTAAAGCTGGCATGGGTAGCTTTTTGCACTTTTCATTAGGTTTTACCAAATCACACAGATACTCTCACCATACCCCCCCCCCCCCCACACACACACACCCCACACACCACACACAAACACAATCATGTTGAGTTTACCATGAGTTGTAATTAATTTGCTTGTTGTTGAAGGATATTCTAATGGAGTGAAGAGGTGAGGAATGGCTGTCCTGATTGGATCTGAAAGGTGCTGAGGGTTGTAGTGATGCTCCATGATTCTCTCCACCGTGGACATTAACAATCTGTCCTACAGAGTCTCAAGTGCTAATCATAATAATGATCAGCTGTTGATGACTGTTTTTCTGCATTTAAAGCTCCAGTGGTATTATCTGTTGATTTGTGTCATAAAAGATATTAAGCTGATATCAAGAGTCACTGGTCTTCACATGTGATGAATGGATGGATAGTCACCAGGAGAATGGCTCAAAAATGACCCTCAATCAACATGCTACACAGTCTCAAGTATTTGCTAAATACAGTCGTGGCCAAAAGTATTGGCAGTGACATAAATTGTGTGTTTTGCAAAATTTGCTGCTTAAGCTGTTGTGGTGTCCATTCACATTGTTTCTAGATTATGTCACTGCCAGTACTTGTAGAAACAATGTGAATGAACACCACAACAGCTTAAGTAGCAAATTTAGCAAAACAACATTTATGTCACTGCCAATACTTTTGGCCACGATTGTACATAAATTCAACAGGTTACTGTCGACAAGCAATTTGTCCATACTGAATGCAGATTTTCTGTGACATCGCAGTCTCAGCAAATCAGATTGTTTAATGTAGTTGTGCATTTAGATTTTGAATCAGTGTTATAAGTTTTAGAGAAAAAACTAATGAAATGAGAAGGTTTTTTTATTAAGTTGGCCTTCAAATTTCACATAAGCATTTTGTGACCAAAGATTCAATGTAGGCCTTCTCATAAACTTTCATTATCATGCACAAGTCGTCAGTCTTTAATATAAACCCGTTCTGCATCGATTGGCTTAAGACAGTGACGGACACTAGGAGCATATTTTGAGTTTGAAGCGCTCACAATAATGAAGCGATCAGTCCCTAAAGTGTCCACGTTGACTCAAGTCTTAAGTGCCAGGGAATGGCTTTTGTTCATAACCAAGAGTGACACTTTGATAATTACGATTCGGTCTTATGACGTCCCAACTGGAACATTGACAAATGACTTATTCATGCGACTTGCCCTTGCACACAGGAGTGAGAGTCCTCATACATCTCCGCGTTGATGTTGAAGGACGTTTCAGTCAGGAAGCGGTTGTGAGGAATTTGCCCAAGCGCTCTTAGTATTCAGAGGAGACCGTATTGTTTCTCCAGAGAAGAAAAGGGAAGAGGTAGACGGAAAGAGGGAGTTGAAAAGCACTCGTCACACTGTGCCAAGATGTTGGATCTCTGTAGGCCTCTGGGTACCTGGCTGCAGTTAGAGACTCTCTTCCTCCTCTCTCTCTCCATCCACACCCTCCAACTCCAGTCCACCATGCAGGCCCTTGTTGCCATGGTAACAGGCGGAGCGAGAGCCGCAGCGATGGAGGGAGAGCCGTCAGAGGGATTCAGATAGAATCTCTGGAATGTGGTCTGACATCAAACATGCCAAACTCTCTCTTTTTCTCTCACTCGGTCTGTCTTTCGCCTTCTGTCTCTGAGTTTACGATGGAGGAGCTGAAGGTGTGTGCCATCTGCTTTAAAAGCTAGATGTTTCCTTCTTTCTCTCTGTTGCTGTGAACGTTCAAACTCTCAGGGTGCTTTCCATCTCTCTGATAGTCGGTTTGTGCTCACATTCTTTTGATGGGCCCGCAAGTGTTTGTGTGTGTGTGTGTTAGCTTGAGTTGAGTCTCAGCAGACACTGTATAAAGGGTAGAAAAAAAGAATAGACAATACCATAACACTGGCAAAAAAGAGGCAAGATGGCCACCAAGTCCACCAACTTATCTTTCCATTGCACACCTGAAGTTGCACCCATTTTTCCCTGCGTAGTGAAGTATAATGTCAGTTCATATGTTTATATTCTATAATTGCGCCTATGAGTAACTCTGTGTCAGTGTTGGTGCGTCTGTGTCGTGAGCTTTTGAGAGGTCTTTATAAGTGGCTGGGAGAAGAGCTTATTAACAGAGTCAAGTCAAGAGCGCTGATGAGTGAGTAGTCACCCATTAAACAGTGTTTTAGTAACAGTTATAAAAGATAACACATCTCAGTGTGAGCGTTCATCTCTCTACTGCCCTCTCTCCTCTTTAAAGGAGACGGTTCATTACTGCCTGCCTCCAACAGCCTGCTAGGGAAAAAAACACTATCCGAAGGAAATAAAAAAGATTGAGGGGAATAGAGAAGGAAGATGTAAAACTCATTCGTTAGGCGGAGTTACTCTGACACTGATTGGTCGAGTCAGCTGTGATTTGATCTTTCAGTTTTGTGAATGGAAAAAAAGTAGTTGTAAGATTAAATGCACACATTATACTGGATAAATACTTTAGCCCTGTTTCAAAACTCTGCATCACTTAGTCACTTATGATTATTCATGTCTCATAGACTGCATTTATTTGAACAAACATGCATTAAAAACAGTATATATGTGGTTAAAAAATATTTATGAAATCATGCTCAAATTTCTTTGATAATGGGCAATATAATTTAAATATAAATGGCCTCCCCTCGAATTGTGCCAATGAACAGATTAGTTGAAGAAAGCAACCGGTGTACATGTACAGTGAACTAGAAAATGCAAAATTTTCAGAAAAAGTCACATACTGACCTTTAGTAACAATAGGAGGCGAGATGACCTGCCATCATGATGTTGATTGGTCACCACCAGACCACATTTCTGCTACATTTATTGCCCATTTTTGCAGTGTTGTCGTCAGAATTAATAGGGAGACCCTGCATGTAGGCCCATGAGTAATAACAGTGCATGTTTACTGTGTGGACAGTAATTAACCCCCTGAGTGAAAGAGATAATTTCAGTGTAATTACAATTCTGTGTAATCAATTTATTTCTGCACTCCTTTTTGCTGTGCTGAGGCAGCCAAACAAAGCCAAATGTGTTTCTCACTCACTCCTAATTACAAACATATCCAATTAATTACACACAAACACACTCTCTCATCTGACTAGACAGACAGAGGGATAGGCACTTGTACTGACAGACAGGAAGACACGCAGTCCTTCTGTTAAACAGATATGTCTTGATTAAAAGCACATGCATGTACGTTTGATGTGGGTGGCATTCACAAACCCACAGATCTCTGCTGGGTCTCACAGAAAAACAGGCACGCAACACACACTGTGACAGATCATTCATGTACTTTAGATGTTCTCCTAGGACATGCTGCGTTTCTGTCCTCCCTCCTGCTGAACGCACACAGAAATACATACATGTAAACACAGACTGTACCACACCTTCGTGATCCTTTTAAAAATAGGATCAGATCAAATGGATCTGTGGCTTAGCAGTTTAACATTGGGCCTGGGTGCTTGTGTGGGAAATTTGATTTCGAGCTTATTTCTCAAACCTGCTAACTTTTTTTAATTTCCGGTCTTCATTTTATTAAATCAGTAAGTAAAAGTATCAACAAGACCAAAAATAGATTTTTTTTAGATGCAACTTGCTATGTTAACACACTTGTTTCTCTGCACCTGAACCATACAATAATTATTCTCCAGGATGCCCCTAATTCCCCCATGCATCTATGATAATTACCACATCTTTGAGTAAATTAAACATGATGTCCTGTGTAGATAATACCCTCTAGAGACCCCTGCACCCCAGTGGCTGTACGTCCCAGCGGGAGCTGGCCATTCGTCTCATGCTGCAGCTGGCTGGGACATGGCCTGCCGGGGTCAAACGGGAACTGCATTAAGAGCTTTAGCTGCATATGTGCCATGTGTGCCGAACCGCTCCGACAGGCCCAGCACTGCATAAACTCACCCAGCACAAGCACTCAGCCATGATGTTACACTGCTAGCAGCATTTATGTAACAAATAGCCCCGCATCGCTGAGACTACACTCGCCACGCATACTTCCTTTTCTCTTTCTCACTCCAACTCATGGACACTCTTACATCAACTTTTCAAAAAAAAAAATTTAAGAATACCTTTTGATTTCTGTAGACAAACTTCAGTCACCGTTGATGTCTTCTGCTGCCCCCTAGCTCAGTTAGCTAACAGCCATCCATGTTAAAGACTTTAGTTTTTTAAATTGCATGTTATGTGAACCTATAATAAAGTGGTAAATAATGATAGTATTAATTTCTCAGTGCTCTCTCCAATACTGATCCAAATAGAAAGGATCCTAGGAAAATAAGTAAATAAGTATAAATAAACATTCTGGTTCATTTGTAATTTTAGATGGATAATGATGTTTTTTTAAATGCTTTTAAAACATATGTAGAATTATAAAGATGCTTTTAAGACCACCATCCTTTCACTTTGACTATATATGATGGGGTTCAAACCATAATATAACATAATATCCTCCAGTATACTTCAAATTAATGTTTAACCAATATGGGTGTTTCAGTGGTTGACTTATAAATGGTAAAAATTGGTCCTTCTCAGTCACAAACGTGTGGTTACTTCTTGCCCAACACCCCTAGTAATTTGCACCCAGATTCCTGAATCTCTTTGATTCTCTCTTTCTCTGTTTTCCTCCTCTCCTCTTTCCAAATTGACTTAGTCTTTATGTCTGTCTGTCTTTCTTCCGCAGCTTTATCCTACCTCAGCCATGCTGTCTGTCTGTCTCTCTGGCTGGACAGTTTGCAGTTATCTCATGAATTAATGAAACCCTAAATCAGTGCCTTGCGCTTTTCTCCTGATTTTTCATTCATCCGCTTGTTATCTACAGCCAACCAATTGTCTTTGGATTTTATTAAAGTGTGTAAATCAGTGCTGAGCTCTCCCACTGCCCAAATCTGTTTTTCAAACACAAACTTGCTCATCCCTTATCTGGGACAGTGCATGCAATAATTAAATCCATAATGATAGTATCCGACTGGAAGGTGTTGTAGTTGGTACATCTGCATACTGATTGTTCTTCTGGTTCTTGTCTGCTCTAGTTTAGAGCTGACTCAACCGTGGAGAATCTTTGACTCCTCATCTGTGCTCAGACATGCAACATGCAGATTTATAGAGGTGTAAATGTGTCTATTTATTAATTCATTCATGCATTCTGCATCTTCTCAAGTTCAATAGTCACTGACCCATTCTTCGTCTGAAGTCGGGCCTCTGCCCTGGGGCTCTGCGGTGAATGCCGTGGAGGACCAGTCACACTGGCATTCTCTTTGCCTCAGGGTTTGCGGCCGTCTCCCAGACCATGAACACTGACTTCTGCTTGTCAAAGGCCCCTGTGCATTCATATTGCTCTCGCACCACAAAGAAAAGGCCACAGCCAAGCGTCTCTTTGTGAAGGACTTATTTTTAATCACAAAAAAAGTCTAATTTCAGTCCCATTCTGATGCGTGGCAGTTGAGGTCAGTCAAGGTTATTAGTGCCTTTTGAATGAGATTATCCATGCATTCTTTCATCAGCAATCAAAGGCTCCAAGACAAGATGGAATCTTTGGAATTTTGATTCTCCATTATTTGCAGAACACTAAACAAGCCTCTCAAACGCCCCTAATGAGTAGTACCTCTGAATGTGCAATAGAAAAGCCTCTTTCCGGCCCTTATTTGAGGATGGGATTTGTCTGTCTGTGGTATTCTGGCTTTTCAAGATATTTCTTTGGGAAACATCCTTTGGCGTCAAGATTGCCTTGCTAAAACCGTTAGATGGACGCGAAATGTCAAAAAACCTCTCCACCCTCATCTAGTCCTTCTTTGTTCCATTTAGTTCTACTGGGAGTAGTATTTTACTCCCTCGTCTTAGAATAAAAGCATCTGTGTGTCAATATTAGTTACGTTTATGGTCAATTATACAGTCACATTTGATTTCACTGCTCACTTTCAGTGCGATTCAAATATTAGATCACACTATTCAAACTGTGACTGTGGTATTTTATATTCACTTGAACAGCCTTTGTTGTAGAGAGTAATGTATGTAAATGAGTAGTGGGTGTTTCTGATGGATTTATATGAATGTTGTTATTGTCTTTCAAAACTGATATAGCAAGACTATTCAAATAAAAATGCATAATGTATACATTATAATATGCTATTTTGTCATTTACATCTTTGTCTGCATTTTAAAATTATCCTTTAATATATGCCATTTTAAATGGTCAGTAAATTTATGTTCCTGTAATCACCTTCCTACTGTAATAATTATCAGTAAAATTTAAATGTTCTTCTCTATCTGCATAGTTCACACAGCTCATCTATAATAGTTTCAGAAGGTGTTTTCCATCAGAGGTCATAAATTGTGTTGTACTTCAGGGCTGTGCATCCCCTCCACTCTTGGTGTCTTCTGGTTCAGAACGTATCAGCTGGGAGGCACAGGGCAGCTCTGCTTAATAATTTACCCCACCATTCCTCTCCTTACCCGCACTTACACAGTCGACTGATGCAGGATAAAGCGCCTCATTAAAATGCTAAAGAGTTTCAGGGGTTTGTCATGGAGCAGGCCTTCCGCGTATGATGCTCGAAATGAAAATAGCAGGCTGGTGATTGTCGGCTGGTCTGAAATCAGTTTTGGATTCCCTTATATTGGTTTATATACAGTACCTGGGAGAGTTTAAAGATCAGGTTTAAAGTGCTTGCTGGTGATTAGAGTATGATGCTGCCTATAAGCATAGATCTTCTCATATGAGTCACTGATTTGAGTGTGTATGTGTGTTGAGTTGATTCCCCCTGACGGTAAAACAGCATGGGTTGTTCATATGTCTGTAGAGGGAACATACGGTTATTGCTAATGATGTTAAAGACTGCATGAAATTGCTCAACAAGCTGCGTTTTCTGTCATGTGCTGATGTATTTTCTATTGAAACAGGAAGTTTGGGTTGGGACATGTTGAAGGGCTCGTCCCATGAGCCATCAATATTTATGGTATCTTTTCCCTGAAGAGAAAGACTGTAAATTTTAAACATATACAAAATTGTCAATGCTTCTGGATGACATCAAAGCTGGATTATAACTCTCATTTTGATTCCGTGGTGTCTTTAAAACTGCTTAAGCATTGAGAGTGTGGTCAAGGTGCATAAACAGCCTGAGCACAGATGACGTGGCATAGGTCCGGACCAGGTGTTTTGAGCTCAAGTGACCTGTGTGTAGAGCAGTTGGGAAGGGACTGAGGTCATGCTGACACGGCCAAGAGGAGACGTGAGTGAGAGCCGACCATCTGTCTACCTATAACAATCATATAGTCGCTCATTCAGAGCACAGCTCTCAGCTGAATATCTGCTGGCTGCTTCTCTCTGAGCTCCATGACTAATAGCTTTAATGTGAGTTAGCACTGCAGCTCATGCAATTCAAAGCTTGACTTTTTGTAGGACTGCTTGTAAATCTACATTTGGTTTGTATTGTATTAGGTATTTTATACTTTTTGGAGGTATTTGTTTGACAGGTTTCATCAATTGCTGTCATTAGCTCAGCAGCATGTACTGGGGCCAAGGCGAAATGTGCATATGTTGTATGCCTACTGGCACAGCTTATGTTTGTTTCAGTAAATATGTCCAGTAAAATTTAATTTTGTTCATCACTGTTTTCTCCCCAGTGCACTGATGCAGATTTTTTTCATTGTTGTACTTCTTACCTAAATGATTATTCTGTACAAACAGTGAATTAAAATCCTTCCAATTAGCCTTTTTGTAAATTCATGAGATAATTAAACACTAAGCTATTCTCGCTCTGTTCATTCTGATGCTGTTAATAATGACGCCACATGTTAATTTATTCATTTATTAAACTATCATTTCAGCCCTACTTCACTAAGTTTATAGAAAAACAACAGGAAATAATTAAATAATAGTTTAAAATCATTTTCAGCAAGTGCTAATGCTTTTAGTTTGTTTAAAAGCGTTGTGCCTGAATTGAAGTTTTTTTCTTACCATTTTCTCTGCATTGAGATAAAAGAGGTTGAATGTGTCCACATTTTGTCCACAAGACCTGAACTCTAACCTCAGATAAGAAAACGTCAGCATTGTTCAAACCAGCATTGCATTATGGGTAAAATTTCAATATGAGTCCAGTAAGGTTTTTCTGTTTGTGTCCGTGTATGCACTGGAGGGGAAAAGTGTAAAAGCAATTTTCAGTCAGAAATTGCTATTAAATTTCACAATTACTTGCAAAGTTACATTACATTTTGAAGTAGGAAGACTGAAATAGTATTTTTTGTAAAACATGTTCCAATAAGTTTGTGTTTATTTGGCTATAGTTTGGGAACAAAATAGTTTTCAGAAATGAGCTAAATCTCACCAGGGGATAGTCCTATATTCCCAGTATTTTCAGAAATCTTAACATGTTGCAAACCCATGTAATGAATTGACTGGAGAGTGTGTGTGTTCATGAGTATGTGTGTGTGGGTGGGTGTGTGTACACAGAGGTTCTAGAGGACACACAAGCTTTGGCTGGCTTTGGCAACACCTGCCCAGCCGACTCACAAGTTCTGCGCTCTCTCCGCAGCTTCTGTCTTTGGGTACAGTGGCAGCCCAGTCTGCCCAAGCCCTGCAGAGTTAGCACTGCCTGGGCTTGTCATGCTTAAGCAGCTTTGTGCGGAAACTCCATTCCGGCTTTAGGCCCTACCAGCCGATGCAGAGAGTCAAGACTCTGTCCCACACATACAAGCATGCACACACACGCTATACATAAACATAAGAAACATGCAAGCGAGTGTGGGATGAGCCCTGTGATTATTGATGTTGCCTTCAGGCATTCCAAGGTGGGATGTTAATACTGCCCTTTATTAAACACAGAGTGCCATCGAACGCACATACAAACACACACGGTCCTCCAGTTGTCCAACTGCCAGCACTTATAGTTACAAACAGCTTCAGGGCAGCTCTAATTAAATTTGTGCTGCTGTTTGTGAGTTGTCAGCATCTGCTAAAACATGCAGCGTCAATTGGTCTGTGATTTTCGATTTCTTAAATGTGTATAGTCTGTGTAAAACTGTGTTATTTGATAGGTAAAACCTGCATTTAACACGTCAGGAACTGTAATGTACTGCACTAAACACTAACTTGATACATTTAATTTTTTTGGATTAAGGCTACTAATAGGATGTTTTGGATCTAGCTTGATCAATAGGTCATTGGCTAGATTTTGAGTAACATTTTCTCTGGCTCCATTTACAAATAAATAAGTAAAAATATTTATGTTATATAAAACATTTTACATTTTGTATTTGTTTTACATTTTTATTTTATTTTATTGTTTTTGTCTCTCTTTTTTCTCAGAAGGTACACTGAATCCTCACCCCAGAGAATGTCATAATGGCTCTTGTTATGGTTAATCTTATGTTTTATTAGCTTTCATGCACTGATGTAAATGACCCTGAGTGAAAGCGTGAGAAGTAGAAGTGTGCCAGCAGGGTCTAGAGTTAAGTCAGTTTGCTAACAGTGCTTTGAAATATGTTTAGACACAGTTGAGGGAAGGACCGTTAGCTTCTCTTATTCCCTGCTCCCTTTATATCTGTCGTTTTTTCCACTTCGCTGTTTTTTATTTTTAAACAAACAAGTGCACGGATAAAAAGCTTCCAGGAATGCTGGCAGACAGGAGTGCTTTACAGTAATCTAACCTGAGAAAGATGAAAGCCTGCAGGGAAGCGCAGAGCCAGAGAGCAGCGTCTCTCTCTGCCTCTCTCACACACACACACACACATATACACTCACTCAAATCAGTATTTTACATAAATACATGATTTCTGTAATACACTGCCATTCAAAAGTTTGGGATCAGTAAATATATGTAAATAAATTATTACTTATTCAGCAAGGTTGGTTTAAATTGATAAAAAGTGATAGTAAAGACATATTGTTAGAAAAGTTTTCTGTGTTGAATATTCTGTTCTTTTTTACTTTTTATTCATCAAAGAATCCTGGAAAAAGTAT